>NW_006439189.1:1541451-1574260 GCF_000325575.1 Pteropus alecto
ATATAACTATCATCTATCTATCATCTGTCTGTCTATCTATCTATCTATCTATCTATCTATCTATCTATCTATCTATCTAATGTCTTGAGATTGTTACCGTGAATACATTCACACATTAGAAAAAATTATTTTTTTTGGTCAGACCAAGTATCTCAATTTAAGGCTCAGAAAATAGGTCACTATGGCCATGGTCCTATTGCTCTGCTAGCTCAGATTCTGGATTCCCCTGGACTTCAAAAATAGTTCCCTGGAGTAGTCTCTGCCTTGTCATCTTGTCACTAATTTGCACTAGGAGGGTGGGAAGTGAGGAGATTCTCAGGTTCATCAGTGAGACCATACGAGTTTTATTTTCTTCCAATATGTTCCCAGCTGTGTTTAGTTGAGTGCGAAAACAACACAGAGGACAGGAGGATTGTAGCTCAAAGAGTTGGGAGGTATCTTTTTATACCCTTCCATCTCCCTTTGTCTCACCCATTCTCTTTGCCCATAATTATGTCCTCTCTTCTTCAGACACACAAGCACTAGATTCCTTTACTATGCCCTGGCTACCAGAGGCTTTGATTTGTCACACCTCAGCCAGCCTGCCAGCCAGCCATCTATTCCACAAAACTTTATTGAGCACTACCACCTGTGGGAAACTGCTAGGTGCTGGAAATGTAGAGGTGATGAAGCATGATCTCTAAGTGCCACTTGCTTAAGAAGCATTTTCTGACTGAGAATTACTTCTTTCCTTTATATCTTAAGTTCTTAGAATGGCAGCTTAGCTGATATTCTGACCTTCTAGTAGCATCAGCTGTTAGGGATAATAGAAACAACCTTTTCCTAAAAACATCAGTATTTTCTTTTGAGATTTATTGGTCTCCTGCAGTCCCTAATACATAACAGTAATAACAATAGCAACCATTTTAATTGTCTACTACATACCAGGCAATGAACTGTTTTATATACAGTTTATCTCTTAAACTATAACAAGTAAGGCTCAGAGAGGTCATTTACCTAGTCACTAACTGGTAGCAGAGCTAGTGTCTTTCTGATCCCAAATTCCATGCTCCTGAATCTGTTTTATGATGGATTGAGTGTCTTAAAACAAAGCAGAGCCATCTTGAATGACAGATGATTGTTTGAGGGATGTACATAGTACCTCCACCATCATACTAGGGAGATATCAGAGGAACAATTGAAATATGGGTGAATAACCAGGAGAGAGTCCTGTGACCCAGCAATAAAGAGAGTTTGGGGAAAGTGAATGGTCAACCTTTTAATGTGCCTACTTGGGAGTAGAAGCTGAGTTCTTTACTGGGACAATTAATTAATTAATTATTATTAATATTTATGCCTACAGCACCTGGTCTTCCTAGGTGGTCTCCCATCCAAGTACTAACCAGGCCCGATCCTGCTTAGCTTTTGAGATCAGACATCAGGCTTGCTCAGGTTTGGCATGGCCATAGACCATGGACTGTGGCTCCACTGGGGCACAAATTCAGGACCTTCTGCGTGTAAAGCAGACGTGCTAGCCGCTACACTATGGAACCACATCTGGGGACAAACTTTCTGAGGTCTTTTCAGAGTTAGGTTATCTAAGCAAGGCACAAATGTACTCTGATACCTACAAAAGAGCAAAGTCCTGATCCAAGCCAAGATTTAAATGGAAACTAGTGAATAGTGACTGTCTAGAGTTTTGGAAATTAATGTTTCATTTATTCAAATACCAATCTTTTATTTTAATTTGATTAGGTTCAGGAATGAAATGTGCAGGGGAAAAGAATTACATACTCAAACGACAACTGAAATTGTGTTGCGACATGGTTGTAAATTCCTGCACATTCGTCTATCATAATAAATGTACCATACTGTTTTTAATGTTTCCATCTTGTTAGCATTTAGATTTTTCCCAGTCTTTCACCATTAGTAGTAATAGTAAAACGATCGTCCATACATATATTTGTACACATCCTGATTATTTTCTCTTGATTGTTTTCTAGATACAGGATACCTGGGTTAAAGCTTAATAGCTTTTAAGACTCTTTGTACATATTGCCATTTGCTTTCCAGAAAGATTATACTAATTTACACTCCTCTAGAAGTCAGCGAGAGTGCCTATCACACAGCACCTTCACAAGAACTTATTTCTAACCTCTGTGAATAAGATCAGAAAAATAAATTTGCTTTTGATTTGTATTTATATTTTCCAAATGTTTATTGTCCATGTGCATTTCTTTTCATTTCCTATTCATATCTTTGTCATTTTCTTATAAGGGTGGTCATCTTTTCTTATTGATTAATAAGAGATATTTATATATTACAGATATTAGGTCTTTGCTTTACATATATATTTTGTACTGCGTATATTTTCCATGTTTATAATTTGCCTTTTCATTCTGCTAATGATGCTTTTAAAAAAATATTAGTTGTTACAGATTTAAATCTATCATCCTTTTCTTCTGTGATTTATTTTCATCATAAAATCAATTAAATAGTCAATTATTTTTTGTTTCTATTTTAAATGTTTTGAACATTTACTTTTAAATGTTTCAAAAATTTATTTAGGCATACAGTGTGAAGTGAGGCTCAACCCTGAGATTTCATGGTAAGTTCTCCCACCTCTTAGCCAATTTTGCAAGAATTATTTATTGAATGATTCTTTTCCCCATTGTTTGTAATGTTTCTTTTATGGTAAAAGTAATATTTTTTCAAGACCATCTGGTTCATTTTATTCACCTCTCCATTCTTTCAACTTTACCATACTAGTAATTATAACTATGTGGTACATTTTAATATCTCTTATTGATGTTTTAAAAACATATTTAACTATTAAAATATGCTTATTCTTCTAAAATGAATTTTAGAACCATTGCCTTAAAAGTTAACAGAAATCTTGTTGAATTTACATGGAACTTATAAATTAATTTTCAATTTCCTATACATATAAACTTACAAAGAAATTAAATTGGATAAACTTACATATTTTAAATATTCAGATATCTTAGCCAAAACCACTGCATATCTCTTCCTTTATTCAAATTTTACTTTGTTTCTCCAGGACATTTGGTAGTTTTGAAGAAAACATAGATCTTACATTTTTCTTGTTAAAATTGTTCATAGAATTTGAAAATATTTATTTTTAAATATTGCCAATAAACTTTTTTCATATTTATAATTTCTAACTGGTTATTTCTTGTATATCAACAAAGTATAGCTCAACTCATAGGGACTATATTAATAGGCCATTAAAAAAAAGACGAAACACTTACTGACATTTAGAAAATATATTCTCTGCTGGAAGCCCTCGCCATAGAATCAAAGTGTTATGATATTATACACCAACCATAAAACTCAGAGAATTTAATGTCATGTTTTCATTCAACAGTCATCATTCTCAGAAGAGGGAAAAACCATTTATCAAGACACAGGAAGAAAGTCAAAGCAAGAACAATGATTTTGATTAGATTTTCAAAAGAAACTTTCACAGTCTCCAATTGTCTTTGGCAAGTTTAAAAGAAAACCTCCACAGCAGTATATTTCAGTTAGACTTTGCTGGGTACCAAACCATACCTACACTAAATCGTTTTTTTTGTTTGTTTTTTTTTCTTAATTTTTATTTTAGGAGGCAACCCTTGGTTGACCTCACAGATAGCAAGGACCTTGTCAGCTTACAATTCCTTATTTTTTATCTTTCTTATGCCTACAGTACTTGGTCTTCCTAGGTGGTCTCCCATCCAAGTACTAACCAGCCTGGCCCTGCTTAGCTTCCGAGATAAGACGGGATTAGGCTTGTTCAGGGGTGGAATGGCCGTAGACCCAAATGAAATTTTAGAGATGTCATATGCCCTTGAAAAGCAGGTTTATAATGAAAATGTTGACAGACTTTATGAGAGAATATCGTAGTATCATGACCACCTCTAATGTCACTTATGTGTAAGTGACAATGTCTTTATACATAGCCAGTGTATATAAACTGATAAGATATTTTTATTAAAATTATCTTATTTATCATATTCAATGTCCATTGTCTTCCATTAAGTTAGTATTCAGATATAATCTATATAACTTTTTAAATTATTTAAGTAATAAATAATATTTACAATACTTATATAGAAAAGTTTTATCTTCCAACACATTAATTATAACTAGTGTCTATATTTAATCACAAACAGAGCAGCTACTTTTTAAAATTTATTCATACCCTTTATTATTTTTGAAACCCCAAATATAAAAAACCCAGTTCACACATTTCTCCCACCTCCACCCCCTAGCTCTTGCAACCACTAATCTGTTCTCTGTATTTATGACCTTGGGTCTTGAGGGGATTTTTTAGATTCCACATATATGAGAAATTATATAGTATTTGGCTTTGTCTGATTTTTTTTTCACTAAGCATAATGCTCTCAAGATCCATCCACATTGTCAGAAATGGCAAGATTTCATTCATTTTTTTATGACTGAATAATATTTTATTGTGTATACCTACCACAATTTCTTTAGCCATCCAGCCATGGACATTTAAGTTGTTTCCATGTCTTAGCTATTGTGAATAATGCAATGGACAAAGGAATGAATATAACTTTTCATAGGTACCAGCTACTTTCTAAAGACTAAGGTTAATTCAGTGAATGTAAAACTCACTAAAAGCTTTGCAAATTTATGAACATCATCACTACTCTGGTTTTCTAGTATAGAAAACAGTTAAAATTTGGGGGAAATCGATATAAAACACAAAAAAGAATTCCTGTTGGTTAGAATCTAAAGTCACATATGACAAATTAGTAAAGCCATGAGGTCACCCTACTTTTCTACCCCATTAATCAGCTTTTTCTGGTCATCTGTGATCTCCTAGAAGCTTCTATAAAGATCACTGAGATTAAAAACAAAGACTTGAATATACAAAATGAAACGGAGTAAAAAACAGGATAATCTTGTTTTTCCAAAAAGTAAGTAAATGCTAAAACAACAACAGTAAAAAGCCCTACATTGATGTGGGTAGGTAAAGCAGACACAAGAACCAAGTGAAATATCTCTTAATGGCCAGTTGGAATAATCTGAGGAACAAAATAAAGTAGTATCAGGTTACAACCCTGATCAGGTTACAAAGTATAAAATATCTTTGAGTACATACTGATAGAAATGAATGATTGAACAAATAAATGAATAGGGGAGAAGAGGAAAATATCCTGTGCAATATTCCAAATAATTTATGTAGATATTCTACCTTCAAGAAGGTCTAGTCTAACTCCTCCTCATTAAGTATGTATTGTACATAATGACTTCTTTCTAAAGAGTACAGTATAGAAAGGAGGTAGGTAACTTTAAAGTGGAGAAACCTATCAAACACTATCTTGGTCAGGTGATCCAAGGCCAATATTAACAATGAAAAGTCATGTTAATTAGATGTACTCTGATATTTTGTGAGGAAAATAATATTTTATTTGACTCTGTGGTCTTTTTCCCGAAAACCCAATCTAATCATGAGAAAAACATAAGACATGTCCCAATGGAGGTCTTTCTATAAAATATCTGACCTGCACTCCTCAAAAGTCATCAAAAACAAGGAGTCTAAGTAATGGTCACAGCCAAGAGGAGCCTAGGGAGGCATGACAACTAAGTTTAATATCGTAACCTGGATGGGATCCTGGAACAGGAAAAGGACATCAGGTAAAAACCAAGGAAATGTGAATAAACTATGCACTTTGGTTAGTAATGGTAACTCAATATGGGTTCATTAATTGTAACAAATGTACCATCATAATAATGCAAGATGTTAATAATAGGGAAAACTCTATGCATGGAGGATATGGCAAATTTTTGTACTATTTGCTTAATTTTTCTGTAAGCCTAAAATAGTTCTAAAAATAATGTATTAATTTTTTAAGTTTATTTTTAAACATAGTAAAGAGGTCAGAAAATTAGAAGATTGAAGTGAAAAAAGAGAAAAAAATGAACCACTTGGAGGAAAATGGTTATAAAGACAACATCAGATGAGCTTTTCTTAATATCAAATCAATTTTATCAAAATATCAATATCATAACATAACTCATTACAACAGGAAATGATAAATCCTGAGTTGAATCATAGCTTCAAAAATACCTACGGACAGTAAAACCTTAATATAACACAGTTCTTTCCTCCATCACCAGTGATGTAAAGAGGACTCATTATTTCCAAATTAGCCCAAAGACTGCTTACTTTAGTTCACTTTCCTAAATGGGATACCAAAAACGAGATCAGAAGCTGAATGGAGGTTTATCCTAGAATCTGTGATATCAAGCATAGATTACAACCATAGAATCTTAGAGTTCAATGGACCTCAAAAAGATAAACTGATCCAAGGTTATCACTGTCTATAGTATTTTAGTGGGCTATTGATCTCTTATGAAGATTTTCAGAGAAGGTTCATAAATTTTCAAGGTCATCCTCACAGTTAAGGGTCCCTCTGTTAGGGTTTACCAAACTGGTTGGTAAAATCAATTATTTTGCAAGACCTTATTTTGTCAAAATTTTCCTGGGGTTACCTGAAATCAGATCACTTTACTATTGTTTGGGCTAAGATTATTGATTAATACTATCTAACTTTACTCATCCTTTTACACCACTGGTAACTCAACTCCAAAAACTATTAGAAAAAATTAAAAAGCAGGAAGACCACAGCATTTCAATTACTATATGAGAATATACCATCCCCTGAGGGCATAATGGACATATTTCTGAGTACTCTGTGGCTTGGCATACAGTAGGCACTCATAATCTCATTGTTGAATTAATGAATAAATGGGACAGTCTTCCAACACATTTGATTTAGAAGCTAGCAATGAAAACTTATACCATGCCTCTCAGTGGGCACTTAGATATTTAGCACCTTTTGTGGCAAAATAATAAAAGTATCTGGCATGCTGTATGGGATAAAGCTAAATGGGATGCGTCTGAAGATGGTAGTAGTTGAAGAAGGGAGTACGTTTAACCATACTCCCTCTGGTGTTTCTGCCTTGGAGGAGCACAGGGAAGGACATACAGGGAACACCATAGTCAAATGCTAAACATGGCACTTTGGGAAAGTACTTCTGGATAGAAGTAAAAGATATGGACTTTCTATATTCATGTAAGAGGATTGATTATAGGAACTGTCAGAGAGGTGTATGTGTTAAGGCCATGGACTGGAGAGGGACCTATTATTGTCAGCCACTCATTCTGCCTCCCTACTTCTCTTTCTATAGCTGCTTCCTCTATTCCCCCACCACTATACAAACACCTTAGCTAGTATATGGCTTTAGCAATCCAGTAATTATCTCTGCCACTAACCAAGTCATCACCCTCTTTGATTTTTGTCAATTTTATTGTAATGCTGTTTATCTTTTCAAGTGTCTGGAGTCTGAGGTTTCAAGTTATGCTTGACTACCCCAAATAAAACCTGTGTTACTCAATTGTCATTTTTCCATTCACTCATTCAACAATATGGTGTCTACTACATATCAGGCACTAAACTAGGAGCTAGGTTAATGAAAATGATTAGGAAACAATGCTCACGAAGCTAGTAAGGACAGAAAGACATGTAAACAGATAATTGCAAGGAATGTAGAGACACTGTAATAGAAGTATTCAATGAGGGCCATGCAAAATACAGAAATCAATGCTGCCTAGGGGTGAATTGAAAAAGGCTTCACATGGAGGCAATATTTCAAGTAGGTCTTATAGGATAAGTAGGAGATCACCATATCCAGAAGGTAGGTAAGACATTCTGGGTAAAGGGATAGCTATATGGGCAAAGTACAAAGATATAAAATTACATAGCATGGTCAGGAAACAGTAGCCAAGACTGCAGCAAAGGAAATGGTAGAAAGAGGGATTATAACATACCAAATTAGGAAAGACTTTGTTTACTTTTTAAGTAATTTAGATTTTAATCTTAAGGCAATGAAGAATTGGAAAAAAGGGAGTGATAAATCACTCTGGCTATACTGTGGAGAATGGAATTAGTGGTTTGGGGGACAAGACTGAAGACAATGATAGAAGATGACAGATGACAGCCTGAATTATGGGACTTGCAGCAAGAAAGTAGAAAGCAAAGGGACAGAAAAAAATATTGGCAAAACAGGCTTGTTATTCAAAAACAAGAGTGAAAGAGAAAAAAATGCTTGACAATATTTTAAAGATAGCAATGAGGAAATATGAGGGAGTTCATGTTTGATGATCTCCATTTTCTTGGTGAAATTAGGAGGCCTAATCATCTACTGTTAGGGAGAAGACATGTTTGGAGACAGCTACTAAGTGGAATGGAAAAAGAAGCTTACTGTAGAGGGATAAAAAAACTTGTCTTGTAAAATAAATGCTGAAGGATCAGCTAAGTTTAGAAACTTTAAATTTTAGTATAGTCAACTATCAGGAGACCATGTTGGTTGAGTGTGTTAAGCAAATGACACCAGAATGTCAGGAGAACTGATCCATGGGGGAGTATAATACAGGTAGCCAGAAACCTGCTCTCAAGTAGACAGGATACCAAGACTATCTAGGGATCAGGAGGACTAGCCCACTGTTCATTCACAATATAGGTTCATAAGATCCAAACCTATCAGTTAGAGAATCCAACATCTAAACTGAAATAATACAGAAAAGAAATTGTTTCGTTTGAGTCTAATATGGAGCTATATTTTAAACCATGAATAGTATTTTTAAGGAAAGAAACAGATGATTTTGCAGTCATTAGCACAATGGATGGTTAAAACTTTTTTTTTTGGGGGGGGGGCTTGGGACAGATTTAGCCCAGTATTGCCAATGTGATGTTTTGAATAGAAAGATACTGACATAAAAATAGAAGAAAAATTCTAAATATCCCTACCGACATGAAATCATTCCCTGCCCTTGTATAGACTTTTTTTTTTGTAATCAAGGCACATATCAAAGCTAAACTCTCTAGTGTATGACAACTCAAACAATCTACAAAACAAACATTCCATGCTTAATTAGCTTGTCATTCCAAGGATCCCAACAGAAGGAAGTTATTCAATCGAAAAAGGGAGGGGAAAGGTCATATTAAACTTAACTGTTTATGCATTATAAGATAATTATTTTTCCATTATTACTTTGCAGTTAAAGCTTTGTAGAGCAACAATTAAAAAAAAAAAGAATCATTAAAAGAAATCATATAAAAGTCAATACTCTCCAGGAAAAGTGAAATCCAACAGCAGATGTGATTTTGAGGAATGTAAATGCTAGAAAAACCAATTTATGGATAAAGCTTAATTCTATGTGAATTAATGGGAATACAGAGAAGTAGGAATTTGTAAACTATGGAAACCACAAATTAATATGTACTCCGACCCAAGTACCACCAGAAAATAACAAGGAAAAAATATGGAACAGAATTAAATATGTGAATCATAGATCAAATTATTAAAACAACTAGCAAACAATACACAGGACATTTTCTATGATTCAATGTTGTTTACTAAAAGTATTTACATGAAAGAAAATAATTTTCTGAAGGGTTTCTTTCCATATTCCTAGAGCTAGTAAGAATTATAAGGGTATTAATATTATTAGAGTTTGATTTTGTAGTTATGTATTATTAGGTTATACCTCAGGATTCCTGTAGAACAATTTATACTTGAATAATAACTGGAGATCCTATATACACCACATATTCTAATAAAAGCTACCTAGAACCTCCAGTAGGTTTTCCCCATTCCTGTGTAAATAACCTTGAAACATCATTGCCGATAAAGTATATTTTATATGCAAAGGGCTCGTCTCCACAGAACTACATATACCTGTGAAATTAAAAAAAATATATAAAACTTTGTTAGCAGAACAGGATTTTTGGAGACCATCTATCAATTTCTGAAATACACTTGTAAGGCTGATAGAGTGGACAATGCAATGACTGGTTTCTGTGAACTGGTTTGCTGTTCTCAAATTTCAAGGTACTCAAAATGTATTGGTATGGGGCATCTCCTCTATGCAGTGCAAACCGCAGTGGGCCAGACTACAGCATGGGAGTCACCTCTTTAAACCCAGAGGCAGAAATTATATAAAAGATGGTTCTCTTAATTTCAGAATTCACACAATTATAAGAATTGTGTGTGTGTGTGTGAGTGTGTGTGTGTGAGAGAGTGTGTGAGAGTGTGAGTGTGAGTGTGTGAGTGCGTTTGTGCGTGTGAGTGTGTGTGCGGGCGTGTGAGTGTGTGTGAGTGCATGTGAGTGTGAGTGTGAGTGAGTGTGTGTGCATGAGTGTGTGTGCGTGTGAGTGTGTGTGCATGTGAGTGAGTGTGAGTGCGTGTGTGCGTGCGTGTGAGTGTGTGAGTGTGTGCGTGTAGAATTTTGTGTGTGTGTGTGAGTGTGTGTGTGTGAGAGAGAGAGAGAGAGAGAGACAGAGTGTGTGTGTGTGTGTGTGTGTGTGTGTGTGTGTGTATTCTTCTATCAGTCATGGACCAGAGGTGATTTTTACCTAGGGTAAATGTTAGGTAGGATGAAAATTTTGCTTTAAAATAGCAAAGAGTCATTTCTTTTTCTCAAAACTCATTTCTTTCCACTCATGTACCAAATTTCATTGATATTTAATAAAATTCACAACATATATAACTATTTAAAATGTCATAGAGAGCCAATATGATGATGTATATCCCACATTTTTCATTAACATGATTAAGATCACAAAGCCAGTAACTGTCGAAATTAGGATTAAATCCTTGATTTTCTGACTACAAATTCTCAGTTCTTTTCATTATATGACTAAGGTCATCCTTGTATCATTTCTAGAAATACTGTGAAACTCTTTTGATGTTCTGAGACTCAATATCCAACATTGGGGGTGGGCGGTCCCATACTAACTAGCAATTCTCAAGACACCAGCTGAGTGTCCCAAAATTCAACTCAATTCTGACACTATTTACTGAGAGATAGCATCGGATTCCACGGGTTAAGGGCTTAGTCCCACAAGACTGCCCTCCCCCACTTCAGACGCCAATCACAAGTTATTACCCATGCTTCTGACAGAGTGGCTACAGGATAGAGTTTCCACCAAACCCTTTCTTGGAATTCAGAAAGCAATCACAAGCCTAGGTTGTTAGCTGTACTTCCCAGCAACTGGCTATGAATAAGAGGTTCCTATGGCCTCCTCCTTGAGTTCAATTATTTTTTTATGGTGGCTCGTAGAACTCGGAGAAACATTTTACTTACTAGATCACTGGTTTATTATAATATGTATTATATATTTTTATACATATACATATACATATACAAGTACATGTACACGTGCACGTACACATACACATGCATATACATATACATATACATACACATACACATATACATATACATATACTTATACATATACATATACATATACATATAAACTTAGGGACAGTCAGATAGAAAAGGTACATAGGGCAAGATATGGGGAAAACGCATGAAGCTTATATGCCCTCTCCAGGTGTGCCATTCTACCAGTACTTCCATGTGTTCACCAATCTGGCAAGTCTCTGAACCCTATCCTTTTGGGGTTTTATGGAGGCTTCATTACATAGTCAAGACTGATTAAATTACTAGCCATTGGAGACTGATTCAACCTCAAGCCCTTCTCCCTTCCCTGGAAGTTGGAGTAGGGAGGGACTGAAAGTTGCAACCCTCTAATCACAAGGTTAGCTCCACTGACAACCAGCCTTCCAGTCTTAGGTGCTTTCCAAAAGCCACCTGATTAATATAAAAGACACTTTTATCAATCTCAGCACTTAGGAAATTCCAGGGGTTTTGGAAGCCTTGAGCCAGGAACCCTGGACCAAGATCAAATATATATGAGAAATATATTTTGGTCAACTGAATGATCAAAAATATTTTTTTCTTATAAATCATAATATCACAGGAACCAAGATCATCATTATGAAAAAGACCAGCTATGCCTTCTCGGCCCCTACCATAGGACAAGTTCTCTATGAAAGGGTTTTGTCACTTCAAGGTACAGTGAGAAGATAACATGGAAGTAGAACAAAAGGCTAAGTGGAAACTAATTGCCAGATCTGCACTCTTTGCCAAGCAGCTTTGAGCAGAATAGAACCAGACGCCACCTCAGGTTGGAAGAAGTACAGGGTGAAATCTCCAGAGAGAACTACAAAGGACCCACAGTTAGTAAAGTGCAGGCTATATCTCAGCCTACATTCATGTCCTCTCAGTAGGGCATCTTGTATAGAAAACCAATTGCACAAATATCCCTAAGGCCCATTTCCACTTTGACAAATTCAGAATAGTCAGATACCCAATGGAAATGGGGTTGTTTTATTTTTCCTACAGACTGTGTGGGCCATATCTAGGCCATGCAAGAGCAGTAGATCCTATTATCCTGTTTAGAATATATATTAGAGTACATTGTATTAAGTGCTAATAATTGAGATATGTTTGCAGTACTATTGGATGGTGGCTATATGAAATAGGACATCCGGAACAATCAGAATTCCAAATATGCCCCCATGTTGTATTATTCTAAATCAGATAATGTAATCCATAGTCATCATGAAAATTGAAGACTTTTGAGAAACACAACCATTTTGATTGCCAGAGTTCTGTGCAAATAAAAAATTGACTTATAAAATGTCAACTTTTTCTGGACATTTTAAGAGTTCTGGTTATCGATGAAACTTAAGAGATTGATGATCACTTATCTAGTTCTCAAAGTATGTAAGGCAATGTGCTAAGTCCTTTATTTAAATATTCCTCATATAATCTTTAAAGCAATCCTATAAGGTAGGTATCCATCATCATCCTCATTTCTATTTTACAAATAAGGAACTGAGATTTAGACATATTAAACAAGTTATTCAGAGTACCTCAGATAGAAAATGACATGGTGTCAATTATGAACCCATGCCTTTTCAGTCTCAGAACTTGAGCCCTCTACTGTTTCTGACACAGTCCTTTCTAAGCTGACCTCAACAATAAAAATTTAAAGATGTTCTGATATTAAAAAGTAAATTCAAAATCTCAGTAATATTATCCTAGTGATTTGCAAACAAAGCAAAAATTCTTCTTCAGGACTCTCTTTAGTGGAAATAGATAGTTAGGGCTAAACCTTTGCAAATATACTTGCATAAATATAAATAAACTACATTAAAAATTGAAAGTTTGAGGCAAGTTCAGGAAATACATTGGATTTTTTTTTGCTTTGTACAGAGATTAATTAACAATAGACCACTCCAAACCTGCAGTTATAAGAAAAAATTAATTAATATATATCTTTTAAGTGAAATGACATTTAAATAGCAATTATATTTAATGCTGCATTTGAAAGCATTATCTCCCACACAGTCTATTATTTTACAAACTACACTAATTAGCATATACAATTTCAAAAGACTATTATTCCAGGTAGAAAATTACAGTATAAATATACTGAAACCACACAAACTAAATTCTTTAGGAACAAAAAGATACCACAGGTGTTAATAAAACATCCAAAACTTTTTTCTCCAAAATATAAAGCAGTATTTTGACCAACATTACTTCAGAAGAGATGGCATCAGTTTTATGAAGAGTTGATGAACTACTATATTTAGAAACCGAATTATTACCAGTTTTGCTTTAGGAAATATTGGGGAGCTAAAAATAGGAAAAGATGATTTGCCTTTTGAAAGAAGAGGTTTGAAAACAACAAAAACTAGAGGCATGGGCTATTATAAGCTCTCTTCCGAATTATTAGTCACTAATTAGGGAGATTAGCAATTGGAACCACAGGGTGATGGTTTATGGAATGATACTTTTGGGGAGCAGGAGAGAATTCCCCTATTCTACCCTTCTTTAGTTCTCTGGCTGGACTAGTTATAAAATAATAAAACTGACACAGGACTAGATTAATAGGAGGAAAGTCGGGAGAAAAAATGTAATATATGCACAGGGGAGAATCACGATATGATGTTCAGATCATAAAATTAGGATCAAAGAAGTGATTAAACTAGGCACCTTTTTTAAACCTTTTCGATGAAGAAATGATAAAACTGTGAGAAACTGACAGGACAAAGAAAGTTAATGTTCATTAGAAAAGAATCTTAAGCAGGTTTTGGTATCTTAGTAAGGAATCTAAACAAAGTTTGGGCTTGGGTAGTAAATTAGTAAAGGAATTATAAGGTTTTTTTACGCATGCTTTTTTGACTCTGGATTTTATAACTCTTTTGATAAGGTTGTCTCTCAGTCCTTTCTGGAGTGGGGAGGGCACCTATCATTGAGATTTATTTTCCCTGCTTTTAGGAGGACAGAAGAAAGAGAGCTCTTCCTGCTCTCGCTGCTTCTCAGGTAATTTTAGTTCAAAATAATCAATATGCCATTCTACAATATCTTGGGGCAGCTTTCCCTGGGCCACAACAATACTAACCTTGCCCGGTCCTGTTCATAATTTCTCATCAACCAATTGAATAAAGACGGAGATGGCATGTTCATGACATTGTGAATTGTACAGATCTCAGACTGCTGATCAATGAACAGGATGACATAGCTGGGACCCAAAAAGACAAGCTGGAGAGGTGAGAAGGATCCAACACGATGAATTGTTAAAAAGAAGAGCAATAATTGAGCCAAAAGCCAATTACAGCAAAACATGAAGTAGATGTAGCTAAACAACAAATTGTACTAGATAATAAGATTCAAGGAGTCAAAGGTCAACTTGATATGAGTCTAAAAAGTCAATTCAATTTTAAGTTTATTCAACAAATATGTATTATCTGAGTATTCTGTATTCTGCATTTTCTGTAGAATGAGATATTAAAACATGTTATGTGGGAGAAAAAGGTTTCATGGCCAAATCAATTGAGGGAAATTCCAAGTTAATTTAAACAAGTCTATTTTCTGCAGGAACATTCAGAGCCTAAATGATAACAATTGCTTCTCAAACTTATTGACCACAGAACACTTTTATTGTAAGGTACCTCTTTAGGACTGGCGTTAAAGAGAACACCCCAGAGGAAACACTGAATAAAGACTCTCTCAGGACGCAATGAGTTCCTTGCAAGAAAGACTTTTTAAAAACAGAAGAAGTCCAAACATCAGATGAATGTTGGACATAAGGTTTCCTTCCTCCTACTCTGCAGGTCTATGATATTTGATTAACTAGATCTAATAAATAGCGCTAATTCCATATGATACCTGGAGCAGAGTTTCTGTAGAGGAAAACTTTTTTTAAGAACTACCACAGTTAGCAGAGTGATGGAGAAAACAGTTCCTTCCAACAGGCACATGCATCAAAAGGGCTGTCTTTTTAACTATTTTCATGGTAACATTTTGGCAGAAGGATTATTAAATCTTTGGTGAAAAGATTTTAGAAATAGCAGTGTGAACACAAGAATCTGGTAAGACACAGAGAACCTAGTTAAAGAATGGCACCCTGTTTTGTGTGCTCAGCCACCAAAGAACAGTGCAGCCCTGCACTCCAGGGCTGTCCATCCTCAACACTCATCAACCATGCTATGGTGACCTCCCTATCCTCATGTTAGACAGCTGGCCATCCATCTGCACTTACCTACTAAAGACAGGGTTTCTGCTACTGAATGGTAGTCGTGACCTGATGCCTGAGAACAAGCTTAGGTAAGAGGATGTTTCCTGATATTCATTTACCCTTTTCAGAATATTGTAAACTAGCTCCCATACCAGAGTATTTTTCTGGCCTATCCCCTAAGGAATTAGACATGTTGGATCCTTCATTAACTATGTTGTGTCTACTACCCTTGATTAAATCCAACCTTCTTTTCTTAATTGAGGTCTCAATTGGTGTGTGTGTGTGTGTGTGTGTGTAAGCAATAATGAAACCTCATTTCTACAAAATCAAGCAATGTTGTAAAGCACCATTAAGTATTTTTTTTTTTAAATCTCACCTAAGGTGCAAAGAACTATTACCAAAAATTCTAAATAACCTTTCTCACAACCTAAAATCTTCACTGATTTTTAATTTATTCAATTTAATTTACTAAATGTTTTAAATTGAGGTCTGTGACACAAACATAGTACAGTATTTCTTATTTTGATACTGAGGTAATGTGCCTTCCCAGGAAAAAATCTTAGCGGTGTGAATCAAAGTATTGCACAGAGCATTACAGAAGTCTGTCAGTGTTTTTTTAAAGGGCTACCAGCCAAACAATTTAAATTTCCAAAAAGTCACTCATTCAGAAAATATGTTGCTCTCCAAACATTTAGTTACTAAATATTAAAGTTGTGAAAATGCACTGTGTTTACTGATATTGTCACCAGTTTGACCTCGTTCTACTAAACATTTGATATTTTAAATTTTGAATTTGACTAACTTCAAATATTAAACAAGAACCTTCCTTCCTGTGTTCACAAAAAAAACATTTTAGGGTTACTTAGCACAATACTTTGAATGGTGTAGTCATACATAAATATTTGTTGAGTGTCAGAATATATGATTAGATAAACTTCAATGTTGAAATTTACTTTTAAATAGCAGTGGCAGAAAAACTGATGCATTGATTGCAGTTGTACTTGGCACTTATGTAGGAAGAACGAAATAAGTGACAGTTGGCTTAATGCAATAAAAATAGCCTTATTTATTTTCAAGTTGATAAGATGGGTATTGTCAAGTATAAAGGGAATATCAAGGAAATGAAAAACAAATCAAAGCAAAAAAAGACCATCTTTATCCATATGTTTTAAAAACAAATATGGACAACTTTTGCTTAGCAACTGAAGTCAAGGGTTTTTCTCTGAAGCATTCTGGATCAGAGACTGTGATTAGATTAGACACTATCTTTTACCCAGGAAAACAAGCTAATGAATTTTACTATCCAATTCATGTACAGAGTAACAGCAATTGCTGATTAGGGACTAAAAATTAGTTGTAACTACATTTAATTACATTTCAATGTAAGACTATAAGTTAATTTCAGATGAAATATTGTACTATATTGATTTACAAAATGGCTAATTAGCCATTGAGAACATAAAAGGAGACCAAAGGACTATTTATTCCTATTTAATATATAAATAAAATAATGAATCAACAACCACCAGCAAATTATTTCAAGGACATAAACATTTATTTCAGGCCAGAATCGATATTAAAATAGACATAACTTCAGCCTCAGTCCTTCCTAAGTCACTGCTTAGCAGTAGAAGTTTTAATGTATAATAAGTGTCAAAAGATACTTCTTATACTTCATTCATCTTTTGAGCTGCATAAAGACCAAAGGGTTTAGAAAGGAATGGAAGAGGTTTTCATTTTTATGCATGTCTGTTTTATTTTTGATTGTCCATCCCATTCAGTCCCATAAACTCTACTGAGAAGAACCCAAAGAGTAGCATTAATCTACCTATGGAGTTCCCTTTAGAGCAATGCTCTTGTCATAGTATAAGCTCACTTAGACTATGCACAGATTCCATGGTAATTATACTTTTTTATATATTGAAATCATTTTTTAAATAGTGGCATTATTGGAGGTCCAAGTCAATACGACGGAATAGTTAAACGCCATGCTTTGTTCCTCTCGTGACCACATTAAAACTACGACTAAATTCTAGAACAATCAAGCTGGAGAACCATCTAAAGACTACCTGAACAGAAGCCCTGTAACTAAAGATATGAAAAAAAAGCCACCCGTAGACTAGTAAAAGCGGCAAAGACACAGAAGGGTTGGCGCCACACACACATGTGGTGGTTAAGAATTGGAAGGGTTATTTCATTTGCAGAGGATCCCCTGAAGAGCAAGGGGTCCAACACCATACTGGGCTTCCCAGTGCTGGGAATAAGAATGTTCATAACATATGGTGTGAAAAGCAGCATGGATTCTGTCCATCCAGGTGAGACGGAAAGTTGCTATAAATCCAGATGTCCTCTTAAAGGGCCTGTGCACAGACTCTCTCACTCCCAGGCACTCACTCTGGGCTCTGGATGAGGGATGGTGGCTTGGAAGGTGCCAGAGACATACAGGGAGAGACTAAATTGTGTGGCTTCAGGGCAAGGACTAGAGGGACAGCCACCATTATCCCTGTGATGAGCCATCCTCTAATGCAACCAAAGGGTGGGAGCCATTTTTCCTGTGTTGAGATCATTCCACAACGGCCAAAGCTGAATATGCATCAGCCTGATGAACTCCACTGCCTCCACCCTGGTGACTCTCTAGGACTCTGCCCCATCCAACTCGAGCATGACCTGAGGTTCTTTGGGTGGTGGCAGGCAGCCCAAGTGGGCCTGCATTGCAGTACTCCTTAGACAACTCTCTGGGGTTTGCAGGCCCCTGTGGGGCAATGACTAGACTCAGTCTTGTGGCCTGTGTCTTTTTCTGAGTACCCCAGGCTCAGCAGTGGCGGCGAATCTGAATCTGCATTAACCTGAAAACCAATACTCACCAAACCTTGGTGATCCCGAGTTCCCGCCTCACTCAACTGTCATACCACCTGAAGCACTTACAACAGCTTAGCCTTTTAGACAGCCAGCGGGTGTCAGCAGACCTAGAGGTAACCTGAGCCTTTTGCTGAGATGCCCAAAACCTAGTACTGCTGGTGGCTGCATTCTCTCATGTGTCTCCAGGTCCTATCAGTTAGCCCTCAACAGGTCACAGGCAGTGGTTGATCTTGGCATGCATGAGAGCCCCTCCCAAGAGGAATCCAAACCAAATTACACAGTGGCTTGCTTCAGACCACAACACAGTACTGTCCAATTAACCCCACAAGTGATACACACAAAAGGTGGTCTCAGCAGGCACCAGAAATGATAGGCACAAAATATTCAAAGTGATGGAAAGCAAATACCTACAATCAAGACCACCCAGCAAGGCTATAATTTAAAATTGAAAGAGCTGTAAAGAGCTTCTCATACAAAAAAAAAAAAAAAAACAAAAAAAAAACCTAGAAAAATATCAAAGCCCAAAGTAAGTAGGAAAAAGGAAATAATAAAGATCAGCACAGAAATAAATAGAGTCTAGAAAAATAATACGAAAGATCACTGAAAACAAGAGCTAGTTCTTTGAAAGATAAATAAAATTAATAAAACTTTAGCCAGATTCAAGAACAAAGAGAACCCAAATAAATAAAATCATAAATGAAAAAGATTATAGGAAAATACTTTGAATAACTATATTCCAACAAATTGAACAATTTGAGAAAAAAAAAATAGATACATTCCTAGAAACATACAACCTCCTAAGACTGAGTCGAAAAGAAACAGAAAATCTGATTAGAAACAGAACCAACTGATTACTACTAATGGAGTCAAATCAGTAATCAAAAAACTCCCTACAGACAAAAACTCTGGACTAGATGGTTTCACAGGTGAATGTTCCCACATTCAAAGGAGAATTTTTCTCAAACTATTCCAAAAAATTCAAGAGGAAGGAAAGCTCCCATGCTCATTTTACAAGGGCACCGTTATCCTCATTTCAAATCTAGATAAAGACATTATGACAAAAAATTATAGGTCTATATCCCTGAGGAACAGATGTAAAAATCCTCAACAAATATTGGTAAACCAAATTCATCAAATAGGACTTATCCCAGGGATGCAAGGTTGGTTCAATATCTATAAATTAATTAACAAAATATACCATATAAACAAACTGAAGGATAACAATCATATGGTCATATCGATAGATGCAGAAAAAAGTTTGACAAAATCTAACATCCATTTATGATAAAAACTCTAAGCAAAGTGGAAATGGAACATATCTCAACAAACTACAAGTCATATATGACAAACCCAGACCTAACATCGTACTCAACAGGGAAAAACTAAAAGCATTTTCTTAGATCAGGAACAAGATAAGGATGACCACTTTTATCAGTTTTATTAAACATAGTATTGGAAGTCCCATCTGCAGTGATCAGACAAGAAAAAGAAATAAAAGACGTCCAAATTGAAAAGGAAGAAGTAAATCTTTCATTATATATTTGTAGATGACATGATACTATACAGAGAGAATCCTAAAGATTCCACCATAGTACTATAAGAACTGATAAATGAATTCAGTAAAGTAGCTGGATACAAAATTAATATTCAGAAATCAACTGCATTTCTATATACCAATAATGAACTATCACAAAAAGTAATTAAGAAAACAATCCCTTACGACTACATCAAAAACAAAACACATAGAAATAAATTTTACCAAGGTGCTAAAAGACCTATACTTGGAAAATTATAAGGCATTGAAAAAAGAAACTGAAGAGGATACAAATAAATAGAAGCATATACTATGGTTATGGATAGGAAGAACTAACATCATTAAAATGTCCATAATACTCAAAACAATCTATAGATTAAAATGCAATCCCTATCAAAATACCAATGGCATTGTTCACAGAACTAGAACAAATAATTCTAAAATTTATACGGAGCCACTAAGACCCTGAATACCTACAACAATCTTGAGAAAGAAGAACAAGTTGGAGGTATCACACTACCTGATATCAAACTATACTACAAGGCTACAGTAATCAAAACAGTATGGTACTTGCGTAAAAACCAACAATTAGATGAATGGAATAGACTAGAGAGCCCAGAAGTAAACCAATGCCTATATGGTCAATTAATATATGACAAGGAAGGCAAGAATATACATCTGAGTAAAGTCAGCCTATTTAATAAATGACATTGGGAATAGTGGACAGACACAAGCGGAAGGAAGGAAGGAAGGAAGGAAGGAAGGAAGGAAGAAAGAAACTGGACCACCTTCTGAGATCATAAATAAAAATAAACTCAAAATGTATGAAAGATCAGAGATGATAAAACTCCTAGAAGAAAACATAGGCAGTAAACTCTCTGAATTGGTCTTAGTAATTTTTTTTCTTATTTATCTCCTCAGGCACTGGAAACAAAAGAAAAAAATAAACAAATGAAACTACATCAAACTAAAATGTTTTTGCACAGCAAAGGAAACCATCGACAAAATGAAAATTCAACCTACTGAGTTGGAGAAGATATTTGCCAATGATACATCTGATAAGGTGTTAATATCCAAAATTTATAAAAAACTCATATAACTCAACACCAAAAAACAGGTAATTCAATTAAAAAGTTGGCAGAGGACCTGAATAGACCTTTCTCCAAAGAGTACATACAGATGGCCGATAGACATAAGAAAAGATGCTCAAGGTCACTAATCATCAGAGAAACACAAATTAAGACCACAATGAGATATCATTCCACACCTGTTAGAATGACCATCATCAATAAATCAACAAACAATAAGTGTTGGAGACGATGTGGAGGAAAAGGATGCCTCGTGCACTGTTGGTGATATTGCAAACTGGTGCAGCCACTATGGAAAACAGTATGGAAGCTCCTCAAAATTTCAAAATAGAACTACCTTATGACCCAGCAATTCCACTTCTGGGTATTTATCCATTGAAATCCAAAACATTAATTTGAAAAGATGTTCATTGCAGCATTATATACAATAACCAAGATATGGAAGCAACCTAAGTGTCCATCAATAGACAATTGTATAAAGAAGTTACGGTTCGCATATACAATGGAATATTACTTGGCCATAAAAAAAAGAATGACATCTTACAATTTGTGACATCAAAGATGGACCTAGAAGGTATTATGCTAAGTAAAATAAGTCAGAGAAAGACAACATATGATCTCACTTATATGTGGAATCTAAAGAACAAAATAAACAAACAAAACAAACAGGAAAAGACTCAGTTTCAGAGAACAAACCGATGGTTGCCAGATGGGAGTGCGGTTGGAGGCCTGGTGAAAAAGGTGAAGGGATTAAGCAGTACAAATTTGTAGTTACAAAATAGTCATGGGGATGTGAAGTATAGCATGGGGAATACAGTGATAATATTTTAATAACTATGTATAGTGCCAAGTGGGTGCTAGGCTAATTGAGGATCACTTTGTAAATTATTTAAATGTCTAACCATTATGCTCAACATCTGAAACTAATATAAAATAGTGAATGTCAACTCTCATTGAAATAAATAGCGGTATTATTTCTCTTCTGTTCTTTATAGTAAAGATATGGATGCACACCTTTTAAGAGATCAGTTATTAAAGAATGAAACTTATAATTTGGAGCTCTAACAAAGAATCTGGAATGTCATCACATAAAAGGCAGTCCTGCCTTCTCTAGTACATTCAGCGATGCATCTCAAAGACTAAGTGGCCAAGAAAGCAGCTCCCAGTGAATCTGAATGCTATCAGTTCCATTTCCACTTTTTAGGATGTATTGTTTGTCTAGACACGAACAGTTACAATAATGATTACCCATTTCAGCAACTTTTTAAAGGTTAATGAATTCTGGCATAAAATAATGTCAGAGCCATAAATAACTCATAAATACAAAATCTAGGAAAACCACAAAACACTCATCACACTTCTGAGAATGGTAGAACCCTGGATGATAAAACCACTATGGGCTTCTAAATTATTCTTTTAATAAACTTGGTGGGGAATTATACTATATATCAATATTTATGATATCAGCTAATGATAGTTCAGGGATGCAGAATGCATAATGCAATCTGCCTCTGTTCAGTTGTGCACTGCCTTGGTAATTACTTCTAGACTGAAAACTGTATTCAGTTCAACTTAGGTAACAAGGAAATCAGTTTCCAATTTGGCAAAGTAGATATCTAATTAGCAATCCTCCTGCCCTTTGTCATAAAACTCTCACCACATTTGTGTTTGTTTGTAGAATAAATTTAGAGAGAACTGGAACTATGTGTTATATACTGTGTTATGTATTTATTTGTAGAATAACAAGCAAAACAATTTTACAAAGCTCTTAAAAATTAGGGGGTGTGGAATGTACCTATATCAAAATTAAGTTTGTAAGAGACCAAGTAGAAATGGGTTTACCTCATATGGTGAATTTGACAAGTTGAGAGAGACAGTGGAGTCTGAAAAATTAGTACAGTATGATGGAATTGGTGGAGGGAGGCGGAACCACTAGTGGTTTATATAATGCCTACTTAATGAATGATACAAAAATAAATTGAAAGATGCTCAGCTTCTGGCTTAAAGCCATAGAAGCACAGAAAGTTGCAGTTAAGAATCAAAGCTCCAGTGTGTAGTCAGAATGCATTTCTAGTCTTAAGATTTTACAATAGTACCACTGGGTGCCTTAATGCTGTACTGCCCAAGTTGATCAATCCCTTGAGTCTGAGGATCTGACTATACCAAAAATACACAGTACTTACAAATGAAAATGTACATGTTCTAGTGAGCATTCAGGGCAGCTACAACTATTCTTTTGATTGCTTTTGCTCTTAAAAGTCTAGCACTTAGCATTATACATTATGAGTAAGCATGTTTCCTGAGACTAGTTGTTTGTTTCCCTCTTCCTCTTCTATTTTTTGCAGTGTACAAATGTTATTTACATAGCACTTTTTCCTAAACCAGGATAATATAAATTCAAATCCTTTCATCTTCAAAGTACATTAGTACTTTAATGTGACTCTTAGATAAGGAAATTAAGACAAGATTGAGTTATTTGTCCAAAATGGTACTATATAGCTAATTGGTATCAGTCAACATGAGAACTCATTCTACAAGGCTATCATTGTTTGACCTGGAAATAAATTATTAACTAAAGCAGAACCTAAGTTCCCCACCTTTAACCATAGATTATAATACCTTATTTAGAGTTTTATTGTACAAATTCGATAAGCTAATGTATACCTGGCATACATACTAACTAAATATTATTTCTCTACCTAAAGTCAAATGTTTGCTAAATGCTAAGTTAAACAAATTAAACAGATATTTTTGCTGTGGGACTCTTTGGAGCCTTTGATATGCTATGTGATGACCCAAGAGGCAAATAGAGTATATAACATAACCTTTCTCCAAACAACCAAACCAATTTTTTTCTCAGAAAGCATTCATTTATATCTCAAGGAAGACTAAAATTCTACAGGAAACACTTGGAGAATGCTGCTGCAGACCATAAAATATTTGAGGGAAATATGTGAAATGAGTTACTTGCATATAATTAATAAATTACTGATTGAAATAGCCTGATCTGAATAGCTTAGTCATCTTTCTGAGGACACCTAAAACATCTAATTACATAGGAAGTAACAATCACTTGGAAATACTACCCCAAGCTTGCTTAGAAAGATACTTGAGTAGGTCAATTTTATTGCAGGTCTGTGTGAAAGCTAAACACATTGCATGATTATTTGTGTTTCCAAAGTAAAAACACGGGCAAGCTTTCACAAAAAGAAAGATTGTTTTGATTCTGCCTATTTTTCCCCAATATACATCACTTTTTCTGTGGTTTGCTACTATATGGGTCAAATCTTCAGGACAATAAAGAGAAAGGGAAGAGTAGAGCGGGCATTTCCTTTTTTCCTTCATCACTGTTAAAAAACTAAAATCCTTTGAGTCGCAATGGATGAACTCTGTTCATTGAATGGGGTAGTGACCATTAAAACTGTGCTCCAATGTGTGAGATCCACATATGTGTTATTGAGTCAACAACAGTTATTAAATGTCCAATTTTGTGTTAAGTAGTTCTAGTTGTAAGAAAATAGATTTCAGCAATGTAGAATCCTGCAGGTGAAATAAGACATATACCCCTAGGAAGAGACATATAGAAAGTATAATACCAAACAGTACATAATGAAGAGCTAGATTTTGAGGTACAAACTATAACTGTCATATAAACCCAGAAAAGAGGAAAGATCACTGAACATAATGGGCTGGAGCTGGCACTTGAGCTGGACTTTGAACACCTGTAAAAAGTTGCCACAAGGATTCTGTAAGGGAAGCCAGTTCCATCATTTCCAAAGTGCACCAACTGTCAATGGAGTGTTGGAGCCACTCTTCCCTTTCAGGAACAATAGAAGGAATATAGAAATTTTTGCTTCTTTTCCTTTCTTCCTCTCTGTAGTTGTAGAATGTAGCAGCTAAAGATCCTCAAATCAGTAGTCCTTCCCTCTTAGTCACAGTGAGGATTTGACTGCTTGTTTGCCCAATAAAGTAATGGAAAAAACACCAACCATAACAATTTAATGGTTAGAGCCACATAAGAATTCAGCAGTAAGATAATATACATGGGCTTGTGTGGAAAGACACGTGCTATTTTCTGCTTGAGTCTGTGACTGGTAGAGAATCACTCAACCCTATGATTATATTATTTATACTGAACACACTAGGGCACCATCTGGTGCTAAGCTAACTGCAAAAAACAGGAAAATTAAACCCAAAGCCAACTGTCTTCATTGGAGTTTTCACTAAAGACTTGTTCTTCGCCAATATCCCAAATGATCACATTCTAGTTGGAAACAGGAAAAGATATTTAATGCTTTAAAGGGAAATCCTAAAGGGAATTTAGTTAGACATACCCTTAAAAAGATTCTGTTCCTATCTAGATCTTCTCAGTTGAGAGGGCACTGCCCCTATTTCAGGTCTTATTACATCTTATTAAATTGTCAAACCAAGTTCATAATGTCCTATCCTAGTCCCCAGTCACCAAGAGATAAGGGTAAGAGGTGATCTTGCAAGATTAAATTCTGGAGATGGAAACTTAAGCCAAAACAATGAGGAAAATTCTGGTGAAGTATAAGAAACAAACTAACAAATGTTCATGATGAAAATAATTTTAATCTGAAATGATTTTCAAAATCTCACATTTTGACTCTCAAATTATTCTCACTGAGGTAACAGACTCGACATTGCAGATATATGTTCTTTTGTAATCAAAATTTTTACAACTATAAAGCAAAAGATAGGTGTGAATGTCGAATTTATATATTCAGTTTTAAAAATCCAAAAGCAAAAGTTTCTCTTTATAGTTCTTATTGGCTTTTCCTAGATTTTCCCAGCTCAGGTAAAATGTTACCCTATGTTATTTTTGTCTCAATATTATATATTCATTATGAAGGCTGTGAACATTTCTAGTCTTACTTTCTCATTTGAGGCTAACACTGCATGTCTTAATGGTACCTCAGCACATAATTTGGTGCTTTGGTGTCAATGTTCAAAGTTCTCTTAGTGTGATTTTTCACATTTTTAGGGCTCTGTTTTCATTATAATCCTTTAAAGATTTTGACAACCCCAAGAAGTTAATCAAATAGTCTCAAACAGTCATATTAAGGGGAATTGCTCTCTCAAACCTGACAGCAAAATGAAGTATCATATAAAGTGGTTCCATAAAGCATCTTCCATAACTCATCCATCTGATTTCCAGAATGAGGGAAGTCAATCTTGCTTGTTTAATGTAAAATTAAGAGTTCACTATAGTCAGAAGCTTGCTTATGATATACATTTAAAAATATAAATAAATCATCAATTTTAACTAAAGCTATAATGCAAAGAGAAGTTAAGCCATAGAGTCATCTGGGTTTGAATTTTAAATCTGCCACTTATCAGTGGTTGTTCCTTGAGCAAGTTACTTAACTTCTTTAAGGACCAGTGATATCCTTTTATGTGTAAAACAAAACAAAACAAAACAAACAAACAAAAACCTTAAGACTTATTTCCTGTGTTTTTTGTGAAAGTGGGTGAGATAACATTCAGAAAAGTCTTGACAAGGTTCTTGGCACACTGTAGGGGGTCTGTAAATCAGTTCAATTCCTCATTCCCAGTTACTTCTAAAACTTTTCCTTAAGAACAATAACTCTGTGAAAGGGAAGTGATTTACATACAGCACATCACTGATTATGAAAGCCTAGGGAAATTAAGATGTACCTCTTACTCCATATTTCCATTTAAGATGATGTAAATTGTTGCTCACAAGGTTCCAGACCTCGTTGGACCCCATCTTTCACTGTATAAATGGAGCCTACTCTTCATTAGTAAGAGTTCCTTCTCCTATTTTGAATGTCCAACTCCCTCCATCCCCAACCATATCTCTTAACCTACTAAAGGAAACAGTTGATTTCCTCACATGAAAAAAAAATGTTTTACATTACTAAACAGAGTGCTTAATATCAACAAACAGAATATTCAAAATTGGATGACTTAATCTAGAGCTATGCACAGGATGAAATAACTAGAAGAAAATAAAAAGGCATTTGAAAAGTTTTTATTTTAGTTGTCAGAAACCCAAACACAATAATGTGCTGGAAGAATTAATAGATGCTTTCTAGCGGCAACTACAGACTAATCTTAACTCATTCAGTTTATTTGTATGTAGCAATAATAAGGAAGCTGTATTATTCATCTTCCACATCTAATCCATATGAAAATCCTGTTGGCTCTAAGATATTCACCACATTTGTTCACTTTCCTACATTTTATGTAAAGATTGATATTTTCCTGGGGGCATTTTATATGGGCCTTAGTTTCACAATCTTTGACACAGAATAAAGCCTACTTTGTAGGGCTGGTTTGATGACTAAATTAGATTGCATATGTAGCAATATCTGTGAGCAAAGTACAAATAGAAGAAAATATTTTTGACAATAAGAAGGCAGTCTGGTGCACAAAGAATCTGAGAAAGGGAAACTAGAGTTCTGTAGGCAATATTACTCCAACTCTGGTGGAATATAAAATATTATCCACATTGCAATACAGAGACTGCCACTGTAAGGACTCAAGGCCATTACACATAGTCTATCCCTTGGATCAAGCTAGAAACATGGAGAAATCCCAGATTTCTCAGAAATCTCATATTTCTCAGAAATCCCAGTTAGAGAACTAACCTTTTTTTAAAATTCCTCATCAGACATCAAAAGCTTCCATCATCCTGACATCTCCTCATGAGGTACATGTTGAAATTAATGATACTACAGGGTACCTTCTATGAATTCTCACTAAGATAGATGCCTTCTTGGGGACATTTCTGTCTAGCTATTAGGCACGCCACACCTTGACAGCTGCAAATTCACACAGCTGTTCTAGGGGTGCTGCTTCAAGAAACTACTTTTCTACTCTAGGAAGATTACTGTTGTTTTTCATTTCAAGGAGGGTCCTTTTCTGACATTATCCCCAAATTCTGGACATGTCCTTCTATTGAGAATAATGAGGAATTGCCACTCAGAGCCAGAGCAGAGAGAGGTGAAATTGGAGAAGGCAGTGACAGCACAGGATGGATGGTTCTAAACCACTGGAGATCTTATCAGTTTTCTGAGACAGTGTAAACCTTGCAGCATTCACTTTGAGAAGAAACAAGAAGTGGAGAAACTAAGGCAAATTTTAGAAGCCATAGTGGTAAATCCAAGAGGGACTTTCCATTGTCCTTGGACTCAAGTTCAAGCTTGAGTATCAAGTGTATCATGGCCCGTGAGGCCTTGGGTGACCAGATTCTGCATGCTTCTCTGATCCCATTTCATGTACTCACCCTCTTCCCATCATTCCATTCCACCCACACTGATCTATGTAGTTTTTAGACCTGCCAACTCATCCCCACCTTGGAATCTTTGCACCTGTTGTTCCTTCTATCCTATCTGGGACCCTCTTCTATATCTTTGTCTGGCCAAGTCCTTCTCATCACTCGGATTTCAACTCAAATGTCACCTCCCCATGGAGGCCTTCTCTCATGACAATCTTAGTGTTTCCCAGCACTCACTACCACTGTCACCTAATCACTCTATCCCATTATCCTGTTTTAATGTCTACATAGCACTAATCATTATCTGAAATTTTCAAATTTACCTATGTCTTTGTTTGTACATTATCCATCTCTCCTACTATAGAATATGCAGACAGGATCCTTGACAATTTTGTTCATCACAACAGCTCCAATGCCTGGTATACTACTATACCACCTGACACAGAGCAATTACTCAATACATAACTGTCAAATTTTGTGTGATTTAATGAATATTTAGGGATATGAGAAATGGCAATTTGTAAAACTATTTGGAATATTAACAGAGGAGACAACATTTACTATGATGTAAAGTACCTACAGGGGTAGGAAGATTTCATTTAGAGCTGTTATATAATGGATAGTAGAAATAGGAAGAAGGAAGGATCAGAGAAATGCCAATTAGTTAAAATTCTGTTTGCCATAATTCTGCAGCTACACTAGACAGAATGATAATCAGAAATCTAGCTTGGCATCAGTGCAACTCCATGCTTTACAAATAGGCTCAGTTAATTCTCTATTTCTACATATTACTGTTGTAGGTTGGGTCACAGTCTTACAGTTAGTTAATCTGAGGTTAAAGATTTGCATGGATGGATATACTAAATTCAGAGTAATCAAGTATCGATTTTGTCTTTTAGCAACAATGAAATAACAATACTTGGCTTTTATTCAATGCCCTATGTCTTCTCAAATCCCAGAATAATCAATGAACAGTGCATTTAAGTAGTTGCATGTCATGCATAGTTAAAATATTATTCCTAAATTTTAAGACAAAGAAAAACTCAGTTGTTATTTACTATAATCGGAAGTTTACTTCAGAACATGGAAGCTCAAATTAAAAGATTTCTAAATTCTATTACATACCAAGCCTGAGAATATTCACTTAATAAAACACAAAATTTATACTTTGGAACATGACCATATTTCTACCTTTAAATTAGAGAACTGGCCCAACCCTTGGGAACATTGGAGAAGTAGACACTTTCTCCTTACCTCACCCTAGCTCCTATATGACTGTCCAAATTTCCTCAGAGTCCCATCCCTAACCATTTTATGCTCTAAGGCAATCCAATATAATGAATTTACACTATACCCAAGGCTCTCTGCTAAATCCTGGTTAGCTTGTAGAAATTAATCAGAGAGGTATCTGCCCTCAAGTAGCTGATAACCCAATAGATATCAGAAAGATTAAGAAAAACAAAATAGAAAACTCTACAAAACACTAAGAAGCTTATGCTTTTTAGCAAGGAAAATGTTAAAAAGTTTTCAAAGGATGTAGCATTCCATCTTTGGTGCGCTTCTCTTTTACCTCTACACATTCCTCCTGAGTGATTTTATCCATGATTAACTCTCCTATTATTGCCAGTATGGTGATGGTTCCAGATGTGTATGACCAGTCCAGACCTTTCATCCTGTATTTATAATGTCTAGTGACTACTTCAGTCCACTGGAAGATTTTGAAGTTTATGAAACATCCAAATTCAAATTCATTAATGTTCCCCACTACTTTTTTCTCTCGTAAATTCCCTGTCTCTGCTAATGGTATCCCATATCCAAAAAAACAATATCTCCCAAGCTAGAAAGCTTAGAGTCTTCCTCCATGCCTCACTCTACTTATCCTTCAACACTAAATCAGTTACAAAGCCACATTAACACTATTTTTTACCTCAGAGGATGCTTGAGTCTACTCCCTCTGCTCTACATCTATATCCCTATTGTCGCTGCCTTATTTACTCATGTTCATGGACTCTGTGGTCACATATACCTAGGTTAGAGTCTTGACGCTGCAATTTCCAGTTGGTAACCTTGAGCAGTTACATGGAGATAATATAATTTAGTCTTCATATGGTTGATAAAAACCTTTGAAAAAGGCAATGCATATATTGTACTTTGCACAGTGCCTAGCACATAGTAAGTGTTCAATACATTTTAATTGCAATAATTGCCATATCATAATCCACAAGTTGGCTCCATTCCACCTTCAGAGCTCCATTTCTTATTATTTTCCACTCCCTCCTCACTCTATTCTTATGCTGAAACCTCATAAGATATTGTGTGATTCTCTGAACACAAGCCCTTTCATACCTCCATCCCTTTGCATTCTCTATTCCATGTCTCAAATGTCATTCCCATTTTACCATTACTTAGAGTTGCTATTTACCTTGAAATTTCACATACCTCAAGTTTACACTCCCATGTTACCTTCTCAGAGAATGAATTTATCACACTTCTGTGTTTCTACAGAATGCACACGTACACACATGTGCACACATGCCCACACATACACATAGAAAGGCAATATCACATCATATTATATATTTTTATTATTATTTGTTTCATGTATGCCTTCTATTTGTGATAAACTCATTAAGGCAAAGATCACTATAGTCTTCTTTCCTAGGTTAATAACTTACATAGAATTGGGGCCCAGTAACCGGTCTTTTAAACAATTACTGGCTAAGATAACCTGGGCATATTACACGAAAGGATATTTTCATCAGAGGGGGTAATAGAAAAAAAGAAAAAAAATTCTTGCTCCTGCCCTCTCCTGTCTGAAATTCTATCAGCACATTCAACACTAGCCTTGGCCATGACACCAAACCTCCCTATCCTTACACAACAAGTCCTTTGACCTTTGGAGAAACACTGGTGTCTACTAATCGAGTCTGAGTGAAATGTTCATGTAGAGTGGTAGGGAGGAAATAACTGGGGTCAGATTATGTAGGACCTTGAATATTGCGCTAAGAAGTTTGAATTTTACCCAGTGGATAATAGTACAACATTAGAGACTATTTGGCAGGGCACAGCATGATCCAAACAGTATTTTTAGGAGATTCCTACAGCTGCAGTACCTAGGATCATTTGGACTAGGGAAGGACAGAATTTGTAGAAGTTTATTGAAGAATAAAGTTAATTCTTAGGAGGACAGAAGAGATAAAGACAGAGACTAATATTTGTGGAAAATTATGTGGTAGTCACTGTTGTAAAATTACTTTACATACACTAACATACACTATCTCATTAAATTCTAGCAATAATTCTAGCAATAATCATATCAATAAAGTACTCTCTGAATTGAGGAAGCAAAGATTTAGAGTGGTTAAATAACTTGCCAAAAGTAAAAAGGTAGTAAATGGAAGAGCTGAGATTCAAATACAGGTCTGCTTGATGTCAAAGTCTAAATTAGGTACTCCCAACTTACTTATGTACACTGGAAGGACTTGAAAAGAGAAACTCAACAAAATGAAAAGGAAATGCAAACATCTATGTGATAAGGGCTTAATATCCAATATGTATGAGGAATTCATATAACTCAATAGCAAAAAACAAACTAACTAAAAAGTGGAAAAAATATCTGAATATAAACATATCTCCAAAGAAAACATACAAATAGCCAAAAGGTACATGAAAAAGTGAAACATCACTAATCATCAAGGAAGTGCAAATCAAAACCACAATGAGATACCACGTCACACCCGTTAAGAGAAAACAAGTATTGGAGAAGATGTAGAGAAAAGGGCACCCTTGCACACTGTTGGCGGGAATGTAAATTGCTACAGCTGTTGCAGAAAATAGTATGAAGGTTCCTCAAAATATTAAAAATAGAACTACCTAATATTTCAGCAATCCCACTTCTGGGTATATATCCAAAGGAAAGAAATCAGGATCTCAAAGAGATATCTGTACTCCCATGTTCACGGCACCATTATTCATGCTGTTCCAAAATATGAAATGTTTGCTGATAGATGGATAAATAAATAAAATGTCAAAGAGGGTAGAATGCTGCAGGGGTTGAGGGAAGGAGGTACAAAGTTTCAGTTATACAAGATGAGTAAGTTCTGGAGATCTAAGGTACAGCAATGTCAATATAGTTAATACTACTGAATTGTATACTCGAAGTTTGCTTAGAGGGCAGATCTTAAGTGTTCCCACCATAAAAAAAAAAGAAAGAAAAAAGAAAATGGTATGATGTGAGGTGATGGCTATGTTAAATAGCATGATTGTGGGAATTAGTTCACAACATATACATATATCAAAATATCATGTTATATACCTTAAATATATGTAATATTGTCAATTATACCTCAATAAAGATAAGAAAACAAAAACAAACAAAGTTCTTCATTCTAAATTAAAGAAGTCATACACAAAAAAGTAAATACTATATGATTCTACTAATATGAAATTCTAAAAAAGACCAGTTTAATCTATAGTGACAGAAAGCAGATCAGTGATTCTTTGAGACTGGAAATAAAGAAAATTGACTGGGAAGGGGCTAAAGAGAATCTGACTTAAGAGGTGATGGCAACATCCTAAGTCTTGACTAGTGGTGAGTAATTATATA
>NW_006439189.1:1574646-1577561 GCF_000325575.1 Pteropus alecto
TTTATTGTATGTCAATTATACCTAAATAAAGTTGACTTTGAAACAAAAAAGAATGCTTTCTATTTCCCTCAAAATTTGTTTGACAAATTTTCCCACTTAAATTTAGGAGTAAATTAAAAGAAATACCAGGAGAGAAACTTTTAAGCAAAAAATAATTTTGTAAAAATTATAATACTTGTTTAGAAATATTAGGATTTTCTAAATGCAAAGTTATTTGGGATATCACAACCAACAATTCTTGTCATTTACTGCTTTTTAAAAAATTTCATGGTAATGGATCTAACACCTATTCACATTTTTTTCTACACTATCCAAAGCAGAACAAAAAGAACATCTAACCCAAGATGAGTTTTCTCATCTAATTGCCCAATGTACTAGTTAGGAGTGCTTTGACTTAAAGTAAAAAGTGAAGAATGCTTTCCAAGTTTGTTAATTAATAGCATCCCTAGACAAATATCTTCTTACTGCTGTGTCTGATTACTAAATCTCTCTGCTTCATGTCAAAAGATGGCTTAAGTTCTCCCAGAATTAAGAAAGGAAAAAAAATTTCAAATTCCTTATGATTCAAGGGAATAAATTTAATCAGGTTATCCTATTTTATAAGCTACAAATATCCTAGAAAAAGGATGACTGAAATGGAAAAAAAATGGTTGCTATCTTCTAATTGGGTGAGTAGTGTGCAATTATCTTTATAGTACTAGTTGATGACATATTGCTATCATAAAATCAGCATGTACGAAACCAAATCAATGCCCCCATCAGTTTTTCTTCATGAACTTTTTTCTTATCACAGCAGTCTTCTACTCTTAGTTTAGAAAATAATATAAATTGCAATTTTCCTTGAGCAGTCCTTAAAATATTTGATTCAAAAATAAAACTAATAAAACCTTTTCCTAGAAATATCATCTTAAGGTTCACTTGGTTTAGAAACCTTTGCTGAATTAACCCAGACTATATCAGTCCTATGCACTAACAATATTTAAATATCTGTCTAAGCAACATTTTAAAAACTGTTCTCCTTTACAATCAGTTGTATGTCAGCATATTATGAGCTCCCCTCTAGACTGAAAGCCATCTAAAGGCAGGAATTAAAATATCTATATCCATTATGTTATAAAAACATATTGCTTATTGCTGCTCAACAAATGCATAATTATTGACACTATCTTAACATCTGCTGTTGTATGGGATATGCTATGTCCAGCATGGTCTTATAAAGTATATCACTAGTTGTTCCACATTGATGCTTTCTATTATCATTCTACGCACTCAAATATTTGTCTATTACTGTATAACTATACTCAGGCAGGTTACTTCCCAAAATAGGATCTTTTTTTAACACAAATATCTCTCCAAATCTATTACATCGTTCCCATAATAGCTAGAGTAAATTGTATCTTTTGAAGATATTCTGGCCTTTCCACTGCATTTTCTAAGACATCATATTTGAACTGGAAATTCTGGTTTGAAATCACATTATTAATATTATTTATTGTTTAGCAATATGTCACAGTTATTTTATTATAGAATTTTAAGATTTTTACTTGCTTTATGACATGACAGCAAGGAATCAAAAAAAGAAAAGAAAATGATGCCCGGCCTCTCAAATCAACCGCATAGATCATTATGAATCTCACCCCATCCCCACCCACCAACGTACATACATATAAACACTAAAACCTGACCTGTAGCACAACTATCTACCACTTAATATTTTGGTTGAGAGAAGAGACAATTATACAGAAAATAAAGGAAGAAGATACCTGATATTTTGATAATGTGACAAGGTTTAAACAACAAAATGATTAAATATCCTGATTATTTTAAATCAAGCAGTATGTGAAGCAGTCACCATCATCCAATCTTCAAGCCTCACTCATCCCTGATCTATTATGCCAGAAGAATATGGGATGACAAGAAGCTCAGAAATGGGGTATAGGATGAGGTAGGGAATAGGCACCATCTGGCAATCATACAATATAAAATTAGGAGCCACACAAGATTTTTTTACAAAAAAATATCAGTCATAATTCATTTTGTTTGCTAAATGGTCATCATTTCAAATGATCCAATCCCTTAAAGCCACACTGGTCATACTCATTTAATCTCTCTCTAGGGAAATACAGATTTAGCAACATAATCATGGAATTTCTTTTGTTTTATAGTAGAAAGTATTTTTTAAGTGGCTACTTGTTTTGGGTAGGCTTATTGATTTCACTAACCTCATAAGACACTGGGGATGAGGTATGAGAATAATTCCTCTAACAATTTACATAGTAGTATATATAATGAAATAATACTCTTTTATAACGACAGTTTTGGGAGATAAAATCACCCCTCACTTGGAAATTAAAATGTATTTTAAAATAGTTCTGCTTTTTATAATTATTAAAGCAATACATTTTAACGAAAATCAAACAATTAAAATAGGACCAGAGTAGGAAAAGAAAGAACCATGCAGTCTGGGTGGTAGTTAGAGAGAGAAATAGGTTCAGAAATTTCTGCTATGATGTAGAATCATTGGAAGCAGGGGAGCAATGTTATATATGATAGAATTCTTTAGATGTGGTTATGGCAATATGTCTCCCTGAAAAGAGTCATGTCAAATAGCAATATCAAAATGCTCTGATATAGTCCCATTGATTTATTTTTGCTTTTACTTCCCTCGCCTTTGAGGTCAAATTCACAAAATCCTCTTTAAGTCCAAGGTCCATGAGTTTAGTTCCTATATCAAACTAAAATAAACTTCTGCACAGCAAAATAAACAGTCAACAAGGTAAGAGATAACCATCTCAATGGGAAAATATATTTGCAAGCAATCCTTCTGATAAGGGCCTAATATCCGATATATACAAAGAACTCATACAACTCAATAAAAATAGAAAACAAACAATCCAATTAAAAAATGGGCAGAG
>NW_006439189.1:1577641-1587942 GCF_000325575.1 Pteropus alecto
AATTGGTACAGCCACTATGGAAAACAGTGTGGAGGTTCCTCAGAAAACTAAGAATTGATCTACCATATGATCCAGCAATCCCTCTACAGGGTATTTACCCCAAAGAGTTGAAAACTGATATCCAAAAAGATATTTGCACACTGATGTTCATAGCAGCATTATTCACAGTAGTCAGGACATAGATGCAACTGAAGTATCTTACAATAGACAACTATTTAAAGAAGCTATGGTACATATATACAATGGCATATTACTCAACTATAAGAAGAGATGAAATACTGTCATTTGCGACAACATGGATGGACCTTGAGATAAGCATGCTAAGTCAAACAGACTCATGGACATGGCCAATAGACTAGTGGTTACCAGAGGGTAGGAGGAGGAGAGGGGAAGTGGGAGATAGATGGGGTAAAAGGGGTCAAATATGTGGTTACAGAAAGAAATCTAACTATGGGTGGTGAACACACAATGCAATGTATATATGCTCCTTACTATTGAATTGTACACCTGAAACATACTGGAGTTCATTACGCAATGTCAACGTAATAAACAAACAAACAAATAAATAAATAAATAAATAAATAAATCGCAAATTATAAATTTTTTTAAAATGTTCTGCTTTGAGAGAGACTAATGAAAAACAAGAGGGTAAGATGTGGTTGAAGAGGCATGCTCTTGAGAAGTCTATATCATTTTGATCAATGTTGGGAATCTGATCAAAGGGATATGATAATCAGCTGCACAGTAATTAAGATTTCACTTTTTAAAATCAATTTCTGCATCATGAGATATTCGTAAATCATATTTCAAAAATGCTGAATTACATGCACAAACAATAAATGACTCAAAAACAATTTGATAGCTACTTATTGCCAGGTGCTGTTCATTACCCTTTTCATATATTATATTATGTAATTATCATAGCACCCTGAAGAAGTACTTATTATCTCATTTCCTAGATAAGAAAGCTATGGCCTTACAGAGGTTATAGAACTACAGGGTCACATCGACTCTTAAAGGGTTATCATAGGTGCTTAGCACTGATTCATTTGATGAAGGAAAAACTAATTGTGCTGCACTTTCTGGAACAGTTACTATTTCTAATATATAACAGTAATTTCTATGTTTAAGTTATTCTTTCTGTAATTCAGCAAAAATAACTGTCACGTGGATTTAAACTGAAAAAAATAAAAAGCCATTCATAAATGATGAGCAGAAAGAAATAACAGCAATGCAATTATATTGCAAGATTTCTACACATGTAGAATGATATAATTGTTTTCTATAGTAATTGGCATTTTTCTCCAGGAAAAATTTGTCAATACTAAATCACAGTGAAATAATTATATTATAACCGAAAGCCAAAAGTATATTATACAACAGGACACAGTTAATTTAAACCCTCTTTTTAAAGAGTAATTTGCAGCAATATATCTTAACATCTAGCAAGAGAAAGTTCAAATCTAAAGCAGTATCACTTTTCAATTATGATAGTTGGCTTATTTTATATATGATGCTGTAGAAAAGAGAAATTCCAGCTTTTAAAAACCATATTTTTTATGAATGTATGAGTGCAATAACTTAACTTTACTTTATTCCTTAAATATCAGTGAAGACTGTTCTGAGACATCATTATTATAATTTATAAAACAGAATTAATATACTAAACAGAATTCTGTAAATTCTGATATCACTCATGCATTTAATTTATTCCAATGTCTTGGATAAAGAAATTTAACAAACTAAAGCACACTTTTACATTGATGAGCAATATTACACTGATTTATTCCAATTTGGCCATTATAATCAAACATATTCTCCACATTTATTTAAAAGCTATGGCTGGAGAGAGGCCTGACAAAGGAGCTAGGGCAGCTGTCCCTCCAGACTTCACTTCGGCGCTACACAACTCAGTTTTTCTCCATATGTCTCTAGGGTCTCTCAAGCTGCTTGCACTCTGCTAGAGCCCAAGATGTCCCACTTTTGTTTCTCTGAAGGCTTCCCCATTTACTTAGCTGGGAGAATAATCCTCCTCCTTCCTGCGATACATCCAGAGTAACATCAGAAACATGGTGGAATGAGAGACATCCCCAGATCTCTCCCTTTGAAACAACAATAAGCTGAACATCTAAAATTCAACAAAAAACAATCATCTTGCACAACAGCACGTCTGAGTGTGGGATCTGCGCATAAGAGCTAACACAAGTCAGAACACTGTGAGTCAGGTGGTAGACTGGGAAAAACAAAGAAGCTGCCTCTGGCAGCCAGAGCTCCATGCAGGAGGAGTGGGGAAGGGAGAAGGTACGGCGAATTCCCTAAACAACCCTGCCAGGGATTGCTATGAGCCCTACGCAGCCAGCGACAATGTTCGGGCATCAGGGCAGAAAGCAAAGAAGTGGGGATGGCAGAAAAGTGGGGATAGCAAAGAAACAATAGTTGAATATTATAAGCCGTGGATGCAAAAAGGGAGTATGAGCCACAGTCCCCATCCCCCAACCCAGAGGGCCACTCCCCTCATATCCTCCAAGATCAAACACAGCGAGCCACAGAGGACTCTGAGGAAACACTACTGAAACTGTCACTAACACTGACAGTGACTGAGATAGAGGGTAGCGAGCATGACTAAATATCTATTAGGAAAAAAAGGCATTATTAAGACTTTATATAAAGTAGAGATCCAAGAAGATTAGACACCAACTAATGGAAATGAAAAGAAAAACCTTTACAAAGGACTAAAGACAGACCTTTAAATAATAAATTTTCTTTCTGGAAAAACAGCAGAATACACATCCATTAATGCCCAGGCAGAGAAATAGTCCATTAAACACCATGAACAACCAAGGTGACAAAGCAGCTCAGAAACAAAGAGAAAAAAACTCCAGAAAATAAGCTTAAAGACAAAAATATGTGACTTAAATGACAGAGAATTAAGGATGTTATTTCTGAAAACTCTCAGTGAGATACATAACAATTCATATCAAAAATTTCAGGAATAGAAAAAAAAAACACTAGATGAGCAGAATAAGTTCTTTAGCAAACAGATTGAAACCTTCTAAAAGAAACAAATAGAACTTCTGGATACGAAGAACACACTTCGAGAAATGAATAATGAAACAGCAAGCTTGGGAAATAGAGTCAAACAAATGGAGGAAAAGATCAGTGGTATCGAAGACAGAAATCTAGAAATAAAACAAAAGGAAGAAAAGAGAAACTGAAGAATGAAAAAGAATGAAAGAAATACAAGAACTAGCTGATACCATCAGGAGAGGAAACATATGAATAATGGGCATTCTCAAAGGCAAGGAAAAGGAGCAGGGATTAAACAGTACTTTCACACAAATAGTTGACAAGAATTTCCCAAATCTAAGGAATGAACTGGAATTTGGAATTCAAGAAGTCAACAGAAAACCCAATAATCTCAACCTAAAAAGACCTTTGCCAAGACACATTGTATTAAAACTATCAAAAATCGACGATAAACAGAATTCTCAGGGCAGCCAAGGATAAGAAGAGGGTAACCTATAAAGGAAAACTTATTAGATTATTATCAGACTTCTCAGCACAAACCTTACAAGCAAGAAACAAGTGGAATCAAACATTTAAACAATTAAATGAAAGGAACTACCAGCCAAGAATAATGTATCCAGCAAAGCTCTCCTTTAGATATGAAGGAGAAATAAAGACATTTCCAGACATATAAAATAGAGGGAATTCTCCACTAGGAGGACTGCATTACAAGAAATACCGAAAGGGGTCAGCTCACATAAAACAAAATGACAAAAACAAAAACAAAAACAAAAAACACATATCTAAGAGTAAAGCCACTAGCAGGCAGATAGAAGCAGAGAAGTGCAAACCTTACTAAGAACAGGGCAATATAAGCTTAGACAATAAGAAGATATTTGCTATAGCAGGATACTAATGAATGTTCAGCATACATAGGAACAAATTGAGACAACAATGACAGAAAAGGGGAGGATTCAAAGATACAAATTCACAAAAGGGAATGGAGATAAAGCATATGCAGAAAAAATGGATTACTATATGTATATAAGTATCTTCAACATATTCGTAATGGTGAACACATGTAAAGATTCAGAACTGAAGTATATAACATAAAACAAGAAGGACCAGAGAGAAATCCACAAAACACAACCAAATAAAAAACAGACAGACAAAGAAAAGGAAGCAATGAAAACACCGAACTACCAAAAAATAAAAGATAAAATGGTTATAGGAAAACCTCATATTCCAAAAATCACCCTAAATGTAAATGGACTAACTCATCAATAAAAAGTCACAGAGTTGCAAATGGATCAAAAAACAAAACCCAACCATATGCTGCCTCCAGGAGACATATCTCAGCTCCGAAGACAAATATAGACTCAAAGTGAAAGGATGGAAAATTATATTTCAAGCAAATGGCATTCACAGAAAAGCGGGAGTAGCGGTACCAATGTTGGACAAAACAGACTTCAAAATAAAAAAGTAAAGAAAGATTCTGAAGGACACTTCATAATGATAAAAGGAATCATACACCAAGAAGACATAACACTTATTACTATTTATGTTCTCAATCAGAGAGCACAGAAATATATAAAGTAATTACTAACAGAAATAAAGTGAGAAGCAGACCAAAATACTGTAATAGTAGGGGATCTAAATACCACAATCTCGTATATGGACAGATCATCCAAAAAGAAAATCAATAAGGAAATGACATCCTTAAATGATACATTAGACCAACTGGACATAATTGACATTTACAGAGCCTTTCGTCCCCAAAAAGCTGCTTATACATTCTTCTCTACTGCATATAAAACATTGTCAAAGATTGACCACATACTGCAACACAGAAATAGCCTCAACAAATATAAGCGAGTTTAAGTCCTAGCAATCATATTATCTGATCATAATGCTTTGAAACTAGAGATCAACTGTAAAAAGAAAGCAGGAAGAATCACAAATAGATGGAGATTAAACAACATGCTACTGAAGAATAATTGGGTTAGAGAAGAAATAAAAAGAGAGATCAAGAGATAAATAAAATTGAATGATAATGATAAAAGAACATATCAAAACTTTGGGATATGGCAAAAGTGGTTATAAGAGGAAACTTCATAACATTATAGGCCTATCTCAAAAAACAAGAACGGGCCCAAATAAACAACCTAACACTTTATCTTAAAAAAAACAAATAAACAGACAAAAAAAAAACTAGAAAAGGAAAAACAAATGAAGCCTAAAGTCAGCAGAAAAAAAAAAATCAAAATTAGAGCAGAAATAAATGAAATTGAAAACAAAAAAAAGAAAAGAAAAAAATAAATGCAACAAAGAACTGTTTCTGTGAGAAGGTTAATAAAATTGACAAAACCCAGGATAGACTCACTAAAGAAAAAAGAAAAAAGAACACAAATCAACAAAATCAGGGATGAAAGAGTTGAAATGACAAGAGACACTGCAAAAGTACAAAAGCTCATACAAGAATACTGTGAAAAAGTACATAACACAAAATTTAATAACGTAAAAGAAATGGACTAGTACTTAGAAAGATACAATCTTCCTAGACTGAATCAAGAACTGGAAAATCTACATAGACTGAGCAGCAATACGGAAATTGAAACAATCATCAAAAACCTACCAAAAGTAAAAGTCGAGGACCAGATGGCTTCTCAAGTGAATTCTACTAAACATTCAAAGATTTAATGCCTATTCTCCTCAAATTCTTCCAAAAAATTGAAGAGGAGGCAATACTTCTCAATTCATTTTATGAGGCCAATATTACTCTGATACCCAAACCTGATAGGGATAACACAACAAAAGAAAAGTACAGACTGATATCTTTGGAACACAGATGCAAAAATACTAATTAAGATACTAGTGACCTGAATACAGCAATATATTAAAAAGATTATACACCACGATCAAGTGTGCTTCATCCCAGTGGCTCAGGGATGGTTCAACATATGCAAATTGATTAATGTGATACACCACATAAACAAATTAAAATATAAGAATCATGTGGTTATATCAATAAATGTAGAAAAAGCCTTACATGATACAGCATCTATTTATGATCAAAACCCTTAACAAAATCAGTAATGAAGGAAAATACCTTAACCTAATAAAAGCCACATATGAAAAACCCTCAGCCAACATTATACTTAATGATGAAAAACTAAAACCTTCCCTCTAAGATCAGGAACAAGAAAAGCCTGTCCACTATCACTACTGTTATTCAATATAACATTGGAGGTCCTAGCAAGTGCAATCAGGCAAGAGAAAGATATAAAAGGCATCCACATAGGAAACAAAGAAGTCAAACTGTCACTATATGCAGATGACATGAATTTCTATATAGTTAACTGTAAAGACTCCACAAGAACACTACTAGAAAAAATAAGCAAATACAGTAAAGTCTCTAGATACAAAATCAAAGTTCAGAAATCCAAAGTTCCTATACTCTAATAATGAAGTGTCAAAAAAGAAGTAGAAAAAAATAACTCTTTTTGAAATTGCAACAAAAAAGAACAATATATCTAGGAAAAAATCTAATGAAACATGTGAAAGATCTATATAATGAAAACTTAAGAATCTATTAAAAAATGAAGAAGTTACAAAGAAATTGAAAGATATTCCATGCTCTTGGATTGGAAGAATCAACATAGTTAAAATGACCTTAGTACCTAAAGCATTATACAGATTTAATGTAATCTCCATCAAAAACTCTTTGGCATTCTTTAAAGAAATAGAACAAAAAATCATTAGATTTCTATGGAAGACCAAAAGACTCCAAATTGCCAAACCATCCAGAGAAGAAAGAATGAGACTGGAGGCATCACTCTACCCAACTCCAAATTATACTACAAAGCGAAAGCAATCAAAATGGCATAGTATTGGCAGCAAAACAGAAACACAGACAATGGAACAGAATCAAGAGTCCAGAAACAAACATATATTTATATGGGCAAATAATTTTTGACAAAAAAGCCAATAACATACAGTGGAGAAAGGAATGCCTCTTCAATAAATGGTGCTGAAAAAATGGAAAGCAACCTGCAAAGGAATGAAACTAGACTGTTGTTTATCACCATACACCAAAATTAACTCAAAATTGTTTAAGGATATGAATATAAGACCTGAAACAATAGAATGCATAGAAGAAAACATAGGAACTAAACTCATGGACCTTGGACTTAAAGAAGATTTTATGAATTTGATCTCAAAGGCAAGAGAAGTAAAAGAAAAAAATAAATGATGGGACTACAAAGAACTTAAAAGCTTCTGCACAGCAAAAGAAACTGTCAACAAGACTTCCAACTGAATGGGAAAATATATTTGCTAGCAGTGCCTCCGATAAGGTCTTATTATCCAAAATATACAAAGAATTCATACAACACAATAATGACAAAAACAACAACAACAACAACAACAACAAATGATCCAATCATAAAATGGGCATAGGACATGGACGCTTCTCCCAAGAAGACATACAAATAGCCAACAAACATGAAATGATGCTCAATATCGATAACTATTAGGGAAATGTAAATCAAAACCACAATAAGATACCATCTCACACCTGTTATTATAGCTATAATCAATAGGACATGCAATAACAAGTGTCGGAGAGGATGCAGAGGAAAAGGAACCCTCATACTCTGCTAGTGGGGCTGCAAATTAGTCCAGCTGCTATGGAAAACAGTATGGAGGTTCCCCCAAAAACTAAGAATTGATCTACCATATGATCCAGCAATCCCTCTACTGGGTATTTACCTCAAAGGTTTGAAAACTCACATCTGAAAAGATATTTTCACACCAATGTTCATAGCACCCTTATTCACAGTGGCCAGGACATGGAAGTCTTCTACAATAGATGATTGGCTAAAGCAGCTGTGGTACATATACACAATGGAATATTACTCAGCCATAAGAAAAGATGAAATACTGCCATTTGCGACAACATGGATGGACTGTGAGATAATCATAGTAAGCGATATAAACTAGACAGAAAAAGTTGAAAACCCCATAATATCTCTTACATATGGTATATAAATCTAAAAGTAACAAACAAACAAGACGAACAAATAGAGAATCATGGACATGGAGAAGATGTTGGGGAGGGGAGAGGGGAGAGGTAGATGTGGTAAAAGGGGTCAAATATGTGGTGACAGAAAGAAATCTAAGTATGGACGGTGAATACACAATGCAGTGTATGTATATGCTTTACTGTTGAATTGTATGCCAGAAACTTACTGGATTTCGTTATCGAATGTTACCATAATTAAAATAAAAATTACAATTAAAAAAATAAAAGCTATATAATGTAGTAGCTATAACCAAGCAGATGCACATTTGAATTTTGGCTCTGCCACTGAGTAGTTGGTGTGACACTGTAGACGCTATTTAATGTCCCTGAGATTGAGTTTCTTCTTCTATAAAAAAGGCATAAAAACAACTAGCGCACAATGTCGTGAAGTTGCTGTTAAATAAGTTTACATATATGACAGTGTTTGGCCCAGTGCAAGCAGTCTGCACATGAAAGTATATTTCCTTTCTTAAAATATTATGTGATTAATTTGGAAATTCATGATTCCAAGTATTCAGTTATAAAGTCTTATCTCTGTGTTTTAATTTAACTACCCTCACATAAGCAACCAATTCTCAATGACATGTAAAATCTTGGTTAGTATAAAAATATACTTGAAATTTTGTTTGTCAGTTGTCACAAGATATGAGAATTTAGCCATATGATTTTTGATGACTTAAAAAAATCAGAAATTTCTTTAAAATGACTGAATATACATGAAGGATGGAAACAAAAATGAATACTGTATTATTAGGTTCATCTTCTTGCTTGTCCATTGTTTAAAAAGGTAGATAAAATAATAATTACACAAATCACTTGAGTGCTATGAGAGAATGAGATTAAGGAAGGAGCTTTGTTACCAGTCAATAAATGTGTCATAAATAGAGTTCTTTTATTGCTTTTTGTATTTCAAGCAGCTGTCGTATCATTCATGTGTGTTTTCTGCCATCCATGTAAGTATGTATTTGCAGTATTTCCAACCAATTAATAAGTAGGGTAAGCAAAAGGCAGAATTGGTCCAAACCCAAGTCCAAACTCAATGTTTTTAAGAGGTTAAGGCAATTTTTTAAAGTCCACTTAAAAAAATAAGTATCTTGATTCATGTATGTGTCTTTTTGTCTAACCTAGTAAATTGTAGACATCTTGAGGATAGGAATAACTTCTCAGCCTCTTTGACAGGTGATAAATATTTCTGTCTGTGGTCTACATATTAACCAGTATCCAGGCATAAAAGTGTCACTTATTTTAAAGAAATAGATCAAAATATTCCTTATCATTTTATTTCATAAGGTCACTTGATCCCTCTCAGGGTAAACAACAGTGTTAATGATGGCCTGTACAATTAGAAACAACTTTCTGAATCACTTGAACATATAATTGAAAAGGCTAGTCAGGATATTGTTAAAAATAAATGTCAAACTGACTATTAAAGTACAGTGAATGGTTGTTGAATTGCACTAACTCATATCTAGATAATTCTGGTTGAGACTGACATATATTCTACCCTAAATAATGTGGGCCTTTGATCCTGTCAAGAAATCAACATGACTTCATCAGGTTTGGCTAATAATAGATTAGTAAAGAAATAACTTAAAACTAATACAGCCCACATTATTTACGCCTACCTCAAACAACATGATTTTTAAAAGTTACCATTTAGAATTTATTCTTAAAACCCTCTCTGGAAGTCCAATTCTATAATTAACATTTTAATCAAAATTCCCTACAAAAATAACCTATCTCTTATAATATCTGTTCAAATTTCAAGAAAACAAGGGAGTAGCACCAACACATCCAAAATGACAGTTTAAGGTTAACATTTTCCAAGGCTTTAGATGCCAGAGTGCTTTAGCATGGCATAGCTGGTCTGGTTACTTCCACATGTCTTAAATTTCCACTTCACAGCGATTTTCATGTGCCTGACTAATGTACAGCAGCACTCTATCGAGTAGGCAGGTTCCTCCCACAGTATACTTAGTAACTGAGTGGTATAGAATCAATACATCATAAGAATCATTTGATTCATTTTGGAGGAAGACAGTTAAACTTGACATCTATAGTCATGATTCTTTACTTTCCGGCCAACAGGAAACTAAAACATATAAAAAGATGTCATTCTAATATACTATGACTGCAAATAAATAAACCCTAATGTGAGCATATATGCCAGTCCCAAAGCATTGTTTTTTCCCCTATCTTAAACAAACTATAT
>NW_006439189.1:1588036-1590558 GCF_000325575.1 Pteropus alecto
AATCAGATACTACAGCACTGATTTGATCAGTATAAAATTAAAAGGGTTTTAGATCTGTAATAAAAATCCAAATTTGGGGAAGGGGAAACTTTAAAATAGCAGCCAGTAGAGAGGGGTTGGGAAAGGAGTGGGTGAGTGACCAGGCACGTTGGAACTGTGGGGACATATAATCGACAACTGTCAAACCAAGTTTCCTGGTTTCTCATGGAAAACATCTTAAATCAAAATATATCTTTTTAAATGGTTCAAACTAGCTGTTTCTAAACATTTACTTCAGTGCACACTAAGCTTCAGAAATAATTATTCACAGCAAACTAATTTATGTGTAGTGTGTGTCTAGGAGATTATCACACTTATCTTAATATTTATTTGAAAATATTTTATTACAGGAGGACTCCTTCTGTGTCACATTTAATTGTCTTTGAAGCTCTTGCCATTTGAATCTGTCTTCTGGAACATGCATTTCATCATTATTTTTTAGCCTTGTTACATCAATCACCACAACTGCTATAGAAGATTTCTGGGCTCTGAAGTGATAATTTGTTCCTTCGGTATTAACAAGGCAAGCAATGGTCTTGAGGGAGGTACAGCCCATTGCTTTATAGGCAGCACCAGATTAAGGTGCTGGACTATATACTCTAGAGCCTTTGTAGTGTTTTATAACTTCCCTTATCACACTTAACATAGAAGAGCTACCTCCAACATCTTAACTACAATGAGCTAGGCATATCTAATCACCAAGGGGGTAGCATTAATAGTGTTGCTTAACTTACCTTGAGTTACAGACACATAGGAGAAATTGTACTGTTCCCAACTTGAAGGCTCTCTGATGACTTATAAACTCTGAATTGGTCTATTTCGGTTACCATGGCTGTAATGGCATATTCTTAGTCACAGAAGAGTCTAATTCCCTGAAGTACAGACAATGAAAATTTGAATTTCTGAGAATTAAGTCCCAGAACTAGGAACACAGATTTTTTTTTTTGTTATTGTTATAATACCATGACCATGAATACACCTCTAGGAAGCAGTATATTTGGTAACATCAGACAGTACATGTGGAAATGTATTGGATGGAGTATTTTAATACACACATATCTCTAATTCAGTTCTACACAATGTTTTCTCAGAGCACAGAGTGTCTCGGAATTGGTAAGACAGGCCTGATCCATATTATCAACATCACCAGATGAAAGTCTAATGACATAATATCATTGCCTATGAACTCTCGTTTGACCACATATACATGCACAGGCAACAATCTTGACTTGGCTTTTAATAACGAACATGTCAGTCTAGTGCACTTCCCTATCCCTTTAGCAACAACCACAGAATAAAATATATTTTAAATGAAACCATCCTGAAGTGCTATTCTCCTTAATATAGGAAGGAAAAATTTAATCTCTTTCACACTCTATCTAAACAGTTTATATCCCTCCACCTTCAAAAGCAACCAGGACTATTATAGTATTGAAGTAATTTCACATAATATGGTAGAGAAATACTTCCTTCTTGTGTTTCAAGAAGGCTGAATTAAATGGTCTTTGGGATATGTTGTTATTTTAAGAAACATAACATATGAACAGTAGGAAAATAACTTTTAGAACCTTAGAATTTCATATCCTGTAGTTTGTTAGTGCAACTTAGCTAGAATTAGGATATCTGTGTACTGTCGACAGAAAATAAACTCTCAACTATGATATAAGAATAGAAAAAATAGAAGTTTGTTGAATATTGAAAACCAACCAATGCACTCTTTAATTAATGTGGTACAATGGAAAGGAAGCCCAATCCAGGTGGCTATAAGGTCACTCCAGACCCAAAGAACAATTGTCAGCCTATTGCAATTTATGTTCTGCACTGTATTCACTTAGATAAAAGGGAAGGAGGATCTCCAATCCCTCCTGTCCTGAATCATTTCAGGAAATCCCTATTTCAATGGGAAGGAGTATTTTAGTCCTTGACCTTCCAACTTGTACTCAATATGGACAAAGAGGTACAAAATCTGAGATGAGTTTACATGGTTTCTCTGGATAGTACAGTATCCTTTGTGAAGAGGAAGTCATGCGGGGACAGACAAAAGACTCCACATACTTTTTTTGAAAATTAAGTTTTTGGGGTATCATTGGTTAATACAATTACATAATTTTCAGGTGTACATTATAATTTGACATCTGTATATTCTATTGTGATTACCACCCAGAGTCCAGTTTTCTTCAGCTACAATATATTTGATCCGTTTTACCTACTTCACTCTCCCCCTAACCCCCTATATATGACTCCCTTAAAACCGCCTACATCTCCCCTCCTACCTCACCCCCTACTCTCTGATACTCACTAGTCTATAGTCCAAGTCCATGAGTCTCTGTTTGTCCTGTTCCTTTGTTGCTTTTAGGTTTATATCTCACATATATGTGATATCATGTGATTTCCAACTTTTCCTGTCTGGTTTATTTCGCTTAGCATGATTATCTCAATGTCCATCCATGTTATTGCAAATGGCAGTATTTCATCTCTTCTTA
>NW_006439189.1:1592211-1596375 GCF_000325575.1 Pteropus alecto
CGCTAGGACCTCCAATGATATATGGAATAACAGTGGTGATAGTGGACAGCCTTGTCTTGTTCCTGGTCTTAGAGGAAAGGTTTTTAGTTTTCAGTATAATGTTGGCTGAGGATTTGTCATATATGGCCTTTATTATGTTAAAGTACTTTGCTTCTGTACCAATTTTGTTAAGTGTTTTGATCATAAGTGGATGCTGTATCTTGTCAAAGGCTTTTTCTGCATCTACTGATAGAATCATATGATTCTTATTTTTTAATTTGTTTACGTGGTGTATCACATTACGTGGCATATGTTAAAACATCTCTGTGCCTCTGGGATTAAGCCCACTTGATCATCGTGTATAATCTTTTTAATATGTTGCTGTATTCGCTTCACTAGTATCTTATTTAGGATTTTTGCATTTGTGTTCATGAGAGATATTGGTCTGTAGTTTTCTTTTTGTGTTATCTTTACCAGGTTTTGATATCAGAGTAATATTGGCCTCATAAAATGAGCTGGGAAGTACTGCTTCCTCTTTGATTTTTTTGGAAGAGTTTGAGGAGGATAGGTATAAAATTGTCTGTGAATGTTTGGTAGAATTCACTGGTGAAGCCAGCTGGTCCTGGACTTTTACCTTGGTATGTTTTTGATGATTGTTTCAATTTCCATACTGCTGATTGGCCTATTTAGATTTTCCAGTTCTTCTTGATTCAGTCTAGGAAGGTTGTATTTTACTAAGTACTGGTCCATTTCTTCAATGTTATTAAATTTGCTGTTATATACTTTTTCACAGTATTTTGCCCGATCTTTTGTACTTTTGCAGTGTCTGTTGTCATTTCACCTCTTTCATCACTGATTTTGTTTGTGTCCTTATTCTTGTTTCTTTAGTGAGTTTAGCCAGAGGTTGTCAATTTTATTAACCTTCTCAAAGAAACAGCTCTTCATTGCATTTATTTTTTTCTATTATTTTTGTTGTCGATTTCATTTAATTCTGCTCTAATTTTGATTATTTCTTTCCTTCTGCTGATTTAGGTTTCATTTGTTATTTTTTTTTCTAGTTTTTTTTTTTTAAGATAAAGTGTTAGATTGTTTATTTGAACTCCTTCTTGTTTTTGAAGGTATTCCTGTAATGATACGAACTTTCCTCTTACGTCTGCTTTTGCTATATCCTAAAAGTTTTGATATGTTGTACTATCATTATCATGTCTTTCTACGTATCTCTTAATCTCTTTTTTTATTTCTTCTCTAACCCATTCATTCTTCAGTAGCACGTTCCTTAATCTCCATGGCTTTGTGGTTCTTCTCGCTTTCTTAATACAGTTGATCTCCAGCTTCAAAAGCATTATGATCAGAGAATATTGTTGGTATGATTTCAATGCTCTTATGTTTGTTGAGGCTATTTCTGTGTCCCAGTATGTGGTGAATCCTTGAGACTGTTCCATATGCACTAGAGAAGAATGTACAAGCAGCTGTTTTGGGACAAAAGGCTCTGTAAATGTCAATTATGTTCAGTAGGTCTAATGTGTCATTTAAGGATGTTATTTCCTTATTTATTTTCTGTTTGGATGATCTGTCCAGATTCGACGGTGAGGTACTTTGGACCCCTACTATGATAGTTTTTTTTATCTGTTTCTCCCTTTAGTTCTGTTAGTAATTGCTTTACATATTTCAGGGCTCCATGATTGGGAATATAGGTATTAATAAGTGTTATGTCTCCTTCGTGCATAATTTCCTTTATCATTATGAAGTGTCCCTCAGTATCTTTCTTTACTGTTTTTATTTTGAAGTCTATTTCGTCTGATATTAGTATCACTACTCCCACTTTTCTCTGAATGTCATTTGCTTGAAATATCATTTCCTATCCTTTCACTTTGAGTTTATATTTGACTTTGGTACTGAAATGTGTCTCCTGGAGGCAACATATGTTTGATTTTTGTTTTTTGATCCATTCTGTAACTCTGTGCCTTTTTATTGGTGAGTTCAGTCCATTATCATTTAGGGTGATTATTGAAATATGAGGTCTTCTTATAGCCATTTTATCATTTGCTTTCTGGTACCTCGATGTTTCCATTGCTTCCTTGTCTTTGTGTTTCTGTTTTCTTTATTTTGGTTAGGTTTTATGGATTTTCCCTCTGTTCCTTCTTGTTTTATGTTATATACTTCAGTTCTGAGTCTTTGGTGTGTGGTTCCCATTATGAATATATAAAGGATAGTTATATATACACAGTCGTCCATTTTCTTTTGTGCGTGCCATATCTCCATTTCCCTTTGAGAATTTGGATCTTTGAATTCCCCTCTCTTCAGTCATTGTTATCTCAGTTTGTTCCTATGAATGCTGAACATTCATTACTCTCTTGGTATAACAATTCTTTTCTTATTATTTAAGCTTATAATGCCCTGTTCTTAGTAAGGGTTGCACTGCTCTGCTTCTATTTGCCTGACAGTTATTTTTCTCCTAATTATGTTTTTTTGTTGTTGTTATTTTGTTTTAGGTGTGCTGACCCCTTTCAGAATTTCCTGTAGTGCAGGCCTCATAGTGGAGAATTCTCTCAATTTTTGTATGTCTGGAAAGGTCTTAATTTGTCCTTCATATATAAAGGAGAGCTCGCTGGATACATTATTCTAGGCTAGTAGTTCCTTTCACCTAATAATTTAAATATTACATTCCATTTCTTTCTGGCTTGTAAGGTTTGCTCTGAGAAGTCTGATGATAATGTAATTTCTTTTATATGTTACTCTCTTCTTTTCCCTGGCTGCCCTGAAAATTCTGTCCTTGTTGTTGATTTCTGATAACTTAAATACAATGTGTCCTTGTGACAGCCTTTTTGGGTTGAGATAATTGGGTGTTCTGTTGACCTCCTGAATTCCAAGCTCCAAATCGTTCCTTAGATTTGGGAAATTCTTGTCAACTGTTTGACTTGGAAATGCTTTCTAGTCCCTGCTCCGTTTCCTCTCCTTCAAGAATTCCCATTATTTTTACGTTTCCTCTCCTGATGATATCAGCTAGTTCTTCAATTTCTCTTTCATTATTTTTCATTCTTCGGTTTCCCTATTCTTCCTTTTTGTTTTTTTTCTAGATTTCTGTCTTTAATAACACTGATCCTTTCCTCCATTTGGTTGACTCTATTTCCCAAGCTTGCTATTTCTTTTTTCAACTCTTGCAGTGTGTTTATCTCCAGAATATCTCTTCTTTTTGATGGTTTCAATCTCTTTGCTCTGCTCATCTAGCCGTTTTTTTCAATTCCTGAAATCGTTTATATGACTTGTTTCAGAACTCACTGAGTTTTTTTCAGAAGTACCATCCTGAATTCTCTGTTATTTAAATCGTATATTTCTATGTCTGTAAGCTTATTTTCTGTAGATTTTTCTCTTTGTTTCTGAGGTCCCTTGTCACCTTGGTTGTTCCTGGTGTTTAATGGACTATTCCGATGCTTGGGCATTAATGGAAGTGTATTCTGCTATTTTTCCAGAAAGAAGTTTCTTTATATAAAGGTCTCTCTTTAGCCTGTTGCAAAGAAGGCACTTTCCTTTTGGTTTCCAATAGGTGGCATCTAAGCCTCTTGGAACCTTGCTTTATATAAATCCTTAAGAATGTTTTTTTTTTTTTTAAATATTCTTGTAGATATTTAATCACGCTCGCTACCTTCAGTTTCAGTCCTGTCAGTGTCAGCAACAGTTTTGGCAGCATTTGCTGATATTCCCCTGTGGCTCCATGGTGATCTGTCGAGGGGAGTATGGGGGGGAGGGGCCCTATTGGTTGGGGGTTGGGGGCTGTGGCTCCACTTTGGTTTTACAACTGCAGCTGGTAAAATCAACTGTTGTTTTTCTACAGTCCCATCCCGCTACTCTGGCTTCTGCTCTAATGACTGGGCAGTGCTGCTGGCCAGCCACAGGGATTTCACCACTTTTTTAGGCAGGGCTGTTCAGAAAAGTCTCTACACCTTCTCCTCTCCCTGTCCTCTTACAGAGAGCTCCAGAGCTGCAAGAGGAAGCTTCTTTATTTCTCCCAGTCCTCCGCCCAATACCCAGAGTTCTGACCGGTGGTAGCTCTTAAGCGCAGATCTCACACTCAGATGTGCTGTGTGCAGTTTGGGTGTTTTTTGTTGTGTTTTAGATGTTCAGCTTATTGTTTCAAGGGGAGAGTACTGGGGACATCTCTCACCCCATGTTTCCACAAAACTCTTT
>NW_006439189.1:1596436-1613376 GCF_000325575.1 Pteropus alecto
ATTTATGCCAATGATAAAAGACACTAATGGTGGAAAAATTAGACTAACAAGAACACGTAAGAATGAATATACTGAAATGTAAATTAAAATCACAATAAGATATCACCTCATACCTGTCAGAATAGCTATCATCAATAAATTAAAGAACAAGTGTTGGCAAGGATATGGAGAAAAGGGAAACCTCATACACTGCTGAAGGGATTGCAAATTGGTACAATCGCTACGGAAAAATCTGGAGGTTTCTCAAAAAATTAAAAATGGATATACTTTTTGACCTAGTAATTGCACTTCTGGGTATTTATCCAAAGAAAACCAAAACAATAATTCATAAAGATCTGTGAATCCCTATGTTCATGGCAGCACAATTTATAATAGCCAAGATATGGAAGCAACCTAAATACCCATCAACCAACGATTGGATAAAGAAGTTGTGGTTCACATACACAACGGAATATTACTCAGCCATTAAAAAAAATGAAATCTTACCATTCACAATGACATGGATGGACCTAGAGGTTATTATGCTGAGTGAAATAAGTCAGGCAGAGAAAGATAAATACCATATGATTTCACTTATATGCAGAATCTAAGAAACAAAAAGAACAAACTAATCAAAACCAGACTTACAAATATAGAGGACAATCTGGTGATGGCCATAGGGAAGCGGGTTGGGGGGCTGAGAGAAAGGGGTGAATGGTTAAAGAAGTATAAGTTAGTAGTTGATAGGTGGCCATAGGGATGTGGACCACAGTACAGGGAATGCAGTCAGCAGTAATATAATGGCTAGGTGTAGAGCCAGAGGAGAGAAAGAGCAATCGGAGGGGATCATTTGATAAACTATATAAATGTCTAACTAATGTACTATATACTTGAAACTAATAATAAAATTTAAAAAAAGAAAAAGAAAAAACAAAAAAAATGAATATAGCAAATGCCATCTAACCTCTCCATAAAAACTTGTGATTCTTTGTTCTCCCATCCTCCTTCCTTCCTTTCCTCCCTTCTGCCTTGTTTCTTTTTTTCCTTTAGAAGAAACCAGATTAAAATTTAAAAAATTGTTTTTTCTTGATTGAAATACAATAGACAATTGGTTGCTTGTATTTATATTGTATAATTCATTGAGTTTATTTTTTTTCAGTTATAGTTGGCATACAATAATATACTAGTTTCAGTTGTATAGCATAATGATCAGAGATCCCCATAACTCCCAAAGTAATCACTCCACTAAATCTAATACCTATCTTCCCTCTTACATATTTATACCATTATTAACCATGTTCCACAGGTTACATTCTACATCTCCATGTCTATTCTGCACTATCCATTTGTTCCTTTTAATTCCATTGACTTTTTTTGCCCCTCCAATCCTTCTCTCATCTAGTAACCCTCAAAATATTCTCTGTATCTATAAGTTTATTTTCCCTTTTGTTGTTGTCGTTGTTGTTTGTTGTTGTTGTTGTTGTTGTTATTGATTTTGCTCTTTAGATAACAAATGTACCTGAAAACATGCAACATTTGTCTTTCATTCAACACAATACCCTCTAGGTCCATCAAGGCAATATCATTTCCCAACTCCTTCCTTTTAGACTGTGTGTGCTTTTAATCTGAAGTGAGTCTCTTGTAGGCAGCCTATGTAGGGGTCTTGTTTTCTTATCCATTCAGCCACTCTATCTTTTGGTTGAGGCACTTAATTATTTTCCATTTGAGGTACTTGTTGATAGGAATGTAGTTATCACCATTCTTATCCCTGTTTTTGATACGCTTTCTTCTTCTTACAGAAGTCCTTCTTACGTTTCTTGTAATATTGGCTTGATATTTGTAAATTCCATTAGCTCATTTTTGTCTAGGAAGCACTTTATTTGCCCTTCCATGCTAAATGATAGCTTTGCTAGATAAAGTATTCTTGGTTATAGATCCTGGGTTTTCATCACATCGAATATTTTATGACAAGCCCTTCTGTCCTGCATAGTTTCTTTTGAGAAATCAGCTGCCAGTCTTATGGGTGCTCCCCTATAGGTAACTATCTGCTTTTCTCTTGCTGATTTTAAGATTTTTTTCTTTGTATTTAACCTTTGTCATTTTAATTATGATGTGTCTTAGTGTGGGCCTCTTGGGTTGCTGGTTTTGGGGACTCTCTGAGCTTCCTGGGGATTTATATCTATTTTCTTCAACAGGTTAAGGAAGTTTTCCATCAATATTTCATCAAATAGCTCTACTATGTCTTGTTTTTTTTCTTTTCCCAGTACCCATATGACATGGATATTTTTATATTTAATAGTGTCCAATAGGCTCCTTAAATTGTTATTAAAGTCTTGGCTTCCTTTTTCTTGCTATTCTGATTGAGTGTACTTGGTTTTCTCATCCTCTGTATAGGTCATTTGATTCTCTTCTTTATTCACTTTGTTTATTCCATTTAATATACTTCGCATCTCAGATGATGTGTTCTTCATTTCTGACTAGTTCTCTTTTATAATTTCCAGTTCCATTTTTATATTTTTTATCTATTTGTTAAAGTTCTCACTGAATTCTTCTTCCCTCCTCCTAAATTCACTGAGCATCTTTATAACCAGTGTTTTGAACCCTGCATCTGTTAGATTGCTTGACTCCATTATTTCTGAATCTCTATTCTGTTTCCTCATATGGTTTCTGCTTCTTTGTTTTCCCATTTTTGGCTGCCTTTCTGTATCTGCTTCTATGTACTAAGCAAAGCTCTTAAGTCTCTCGGTCTTATTAGTGTGGCTTTGTGAAGTAAGTGTCCATTGGCACAGTCCTGAGAAGGGTTCAGCTGCAGGCCAAGTTGAGCCCCAGCCTGTGCCCCTCCAGGGCCACCTGTTAAGACTCAGCAAGCAATCCACAGATGCTGTGATTATAGTTGCTTCAAAAGGCTACACCAGAAATTTCCTGCTGCCACCAGTGTGAGTCTAGGTGCTCATCAAGGAGAACCTGACTCACCGAGGATACACTTGGATGCGGCTTGCGTGGGGCTGCAAGTTAGGGGAAGTGGAGTTTCAGGGAATCCTCTGGGCAGAGCAACCTCTGTTATCCAGTTTGATGACGTCTTAACTATGGTGTCTCTGAGTCCACAAATTGGGAGGGGAGAGGGCTCAAACAAGGAACAATGAGTATCACCGGCACTTCTGTACAGAATGAGTCTCACTTCGACCCTCACTCTGACAACTCAGTATCCCCCTGTAAGTCCCTGGTGCTCCCTGCACAGTCCACCTGGTGCTGGTGCTCAGAGTGAGCAGGTCCGTTACCGTGAAAGTCTGCTCATGAACAAGACCACTTTAAGAGGCATCTACAGTTGCCAGCTGCCACTGCTATGGCCTCTTTCCCACTCAGCCACTCCGGACTGGGCAGCCTCGAGTCCTCTCCCTGTCCTACTTCCTCCCGTTGCAGGGTGATTTCTTATTTCTCTCCCGGGTCATAGGGTTTGTTCATCTACATTCCAGGTGATTTTCCTTGCTGTTTGCTCCTTGTTTCTGCCACAACTTTGATTTGGTCACCAGAGGAATGAACAGAGCCTCTATCATCTATGCCACTTTTTTCTCTCTCCAAAACTAAACAAGGTTTTTGATCTTTTAGTTAGCCAAACATATTGTTTTGCTAAAACATCTTTGAGGGATACTTTGAATATTTCAAACATTCACTATAGTAATGAATTAATATTCTTATCCTTAGCTCAGAAAAGACAGCACTGTGTTTAAAAGCAAACCTCTAAAGGCAGACTGAGTTCAAATCCAAATCACTAGTTATGTTACTTTAAGCAAAGTACTCACTCTTTCTTCATTGGTAAAATATGGACAATGATGGAACCTACCTCACTGGGTTACTGTAAAGATTAAATGAGTGTTCTAGAGACAGACTGCTAAAGTCCACCAATACCTGTATTTCATTGTTCTCCTCCACCTCACCACACAGGTAAGCTGTACTCCTCAGCTGTTTAAGTTCTCTCTAATTAAAAGTATTCCTGTGCCTCCTTCAGTCATGGCCCATAAAAACCTCCCTTCCGCAATCCTCACTCTCTTTAAATATCTACTGACTAAATGAGAAGAGTCCTGAACCAAAAGATGGAAAGAGCCTGGGTCTCACTGACCTTCCTGGGATTGTGATGTGAATGCCAAATAAATATTTCTCATAAGTTACCAATATAATTGTGTAATACAATAAGATAATTCATTTAAAGTACTGTACCTCTTACAGCACCCGGCACATGCAAAAAATAGTGCCTAATAAGAGTTAGTTATTATAAACATTATTGCAGTGATGTTGTTGAGGTTTCTTATAGACTGAATGTGTCCCCCAGAAATTCTTTTGTTAAAGCCCTAACCCCCAGTTTCACTGTTTTTGGAGATAAGGCCTCTTAGGAAGTAATTGACATAATGATGTCATATGGGTGGGGCTCAGATCAGATAGGACTGGTGTCCTTATAAGAGATACCAAAGAGCTTGCAGCCATTTGCAAGCCAGGAAGAGTTCTTGGCAGAAATTGAATTGGCCGGAATCTTAATCTTGGACTTTTTGCTTCTAGAACTGTGAGAAAATAAACTTTTGTTTAAGTCGCCCAGTCTATGGAAGTGTCATGGCAACCTGAGCATATCCAAAGTCCTACATGAGGGTATTAGAAAAATATTTTACATATTCTGTACAACTGGAAAGCAATTTAAGTAAGGTCCATCTATGCTAAATATTTGACAGGAAACTTGAGGTACTTTCCAAAGTTTATTGTTATCATGTACACTAGCCCTTATCATTAGGAAAAAAAAATTTCCCATGATCAAGACTGGATGAAACTGAATCCTTTCTTCATCCCTGATGCCTAGCTGCCCCAGTTCAGCATTTCCAAAAGAGATGCATATATACAGGCAAAACACACTAGGCTCATATAAGAGCAACAGCTTACCACATGTTGTTGTGGATTTTGAAACTATATGGCTCCGTCAGGTACAAACTAAATATTCCTTCAGATTTCTTAGCTTCTTGGCTAATAACCTTATCACCTTCTCTTTTGACTGAGGATCCAGTTTCTTAGGGCTCTGATTTTGCTTACATAATTCTTCTCCATCCTGTCTTCCAGGTATTCACAAACACATACAATATATTTTAGGTAAAAGTGACTTGACCTATCCCCCAGACCACCCTTCTGCATGCTGACATAGAAGCCCCTTTCCCCCATCTCAATCATCCAGTTTCAAGTTTATCGCAGCATCATCAGCAAATCCCAGATTTCTTACACCATTAAACCACATAATAAAGTGCTTTTCATTCACTTCTCTATTTCCACATTTTCTTTGAGCCTCTGAAACTTAGTTTCCAGTGCCACCCTACTGAAATCAACAGCCTCCCAAAAGACAAGTCTAATGGCTTTTTAGCTTTCATCTTTCTTTATCCTTCTCTGAAGAAGCTGACACTGAAGACTGCTTTCTTAGCAAAGCATGCTTGGTCTATAAACACCTTCTTCATCCCAGCATTTCTTCTCATACTAACATAGTCTTCAATTCAATTGGATTTCATTCTAAAAGAAGAATCATATGAGACTATTGTATATTTTTTTCTAAAACAACAAACACCTCTAACTCTAAAGGCACAATCATTTGAAAAATTTTTTTGCTAGCATCATATAATTCCTTTTAGTGAAATAGAACTTTATATTTCATAATTTCTAATATATCTCAATAATCCTATGACTAGAAAGAGCATAAATTATAACCCCAAGTTTATATATGAGGAATTTGAAGCTTGAAAATATTCATTGCTTTGCCAAAGTCATCTAGCTGGCAAGTGGCCAAGCCAAGAGAACTTTTCTCACTGAATTATCAAGCCAAGCTTTTAAATGCTTAGTCTAAGGCTCTCTTTACCATATACAACAAAACTTTTAAAGATAGACTTGCAGAGGCAGTTTGAATATTTAAAAAATAATAATACACATATTCTCTAAATTCACCTGTTTAATTTCATGACCATTTTAGTCCTTTTTTTTTAATGTTACACGACTGCTCAAAACAGAAATAAAACTGAAATCAAATAACAAAATGCTGGTAAACTGTAGTATTATTAATGAAAACATTCGTTATCTTAATGATACGAAAACGCTAAAATATTTGGCATAAGTACTTAAAAATTAATTACCTTAGAGACCATCAAGTATTAACATGAAGACAAGTCCCCTTAGGTGACAGTATTTTATATTTTTATGATTTTAGAAAAATAAAATCAGAAAATGTATGCTACAAAATGTTTGCTTTGATCAAACTTTACAGAAGTTATTTTTCTAAAAACATAATTTTAAATTCAACTTTTAAGTCAAAGTGAATTTACATTCATTTGTTTATAGTCATCCATCCCTTCCTTAGATAAACATATTTTGAAGACCCATTTTGCACCAGTCATTGTCTGGGTACTAGAGATTTAATAACGAATAAAACAAAGTCCTTGCCTCCATGGAACTTTCATTCTAAAGGGGTTGTAAGGCAGATACACAATAAAATATAAAATAAATTAAAAAATAGTTAAAAAAAAAAGGTAAAAATAGGTAAAATATAAAGTATGTCAGAATGCAGTAGGTGCTATGGAGAAAAACAAAGCAACATCAGAGCATTAGGGAGTGTTAGAGGATTTAAGGCCCCGCTAATAAAATTACATTTAAGCAGAGATCCACAGGAAGTAAACTTTCAAACAGCAAAACAAAACAAACAAAAAAGGAATAAATTATTTTATTCATTCACTCCATTTTGGTTAAGTTATTCCTGGAATTGCTTCAAAATTGCGTTATGGAAAGGAACAATAATCTTGCTTTACTATTATTAAATCCTAGACTGCTATGCTTAACACAAAGGATTTCCTTCTTCACAGGCTCTGTTTTATTATTTCATGGACTCACATTTTCACATATTCTCCTTTCTCTTAGATGAAAGCTTTACAGATGCATTGGTCTAAACATGCATTTATAGATATCTTTCACATTTTTATTAAGTAGCTCCTACAACCTAGTAAATAAAGAGAATACTGCTTTGGTTAAGGATTTAACCCACCAGATCAAAAGTCCAAATATAAGAATGTGGGAACTTTCTACCCAGAACTTAAAAGTCCCACCTGGCCAAAAAGAGTTAAATCTTCATTGGCTATTGTCCAATAGTTTTGTATGTGGAACTTCAATACTCAAGAAAGTAACTTAAGCTTGGAACCAGAGATTTCTCAGATGTAAGGCATGTAACTGGTTCTCCTTGAAGAACAGGGTAGAAACAGAATGAATTAGTAGTACAAATAGTGATCAATACTAGAGGAATAAGTAAAAAGGATCCTATTTATTCTCACTTGTATATTAGAATGAAGGTCAAACCAACAATCACAGGGAAGATTAATTCATTTAGTTCCATCTGGCTTACAAGAAGTTAGCTTTCCTGTACATCTAGACAAGGTAGAGTCATTACTCTTCCAGTGGCTGTATATAGTTAGGTACTTTGTTGGGTGCTGTCATGTTTAATATCCATAAGAAGTAACATCAAAGTTCATGCAAGTGATATAAAATTGAGTCAAACTGATCCAAAATACTTCATACAGCTTTTCCACAATTCGAGTAATTTGGGGCACACAGAAAATCCATGGCCTTGGAAATTAAATAGATTTAATTAATTAATTAATTAATTAATTAAATACTTATTGATCATTTCTTGTATTCCGTGGGATACAATATTCATTTGAACTGATTCAATTCAGTCATTAAGACAGACAAACATGTCGGGTTGACCATTATTTTTTGTTGCATGTTCATGGCCTTGGAACTAGTTTTTCAACTCCTTTGAGTTAGGGGCCAGAGCTATTAGAAGAATTTTACATAGCGGCTTTCACAAACAGAACTTAATGAAGGCCTGTTGATCAATCTCATTGATTGATCATGAGTGGGAGCAGAGTCTGCCATCCCAAAATATGTCTTTTTGGGGTACTGATTATTTTAAGCTGGTTATTTTTAAGAAACAAAAGACTTAGAAAGAACCTTTCACCTTCTCCCTTATCTACCTAAAGGAATTCAGATAGGAAAACCTGCTTCAGGAAGGGAGCCTTAGCATATTCACCTTAGCACATATGAAGTAAGTGTGGCAGACAAGGAGGATCCAAGCAAGTCTGTTTGTTAGATTCCCCTCTGTGTCCTACTGTTCTGGGTGGCCAACCAAGAAATTGTTTACTACATGTTGGTTCTTTTTCATCTACCTGTGAATCGCCTACTTTCCCTTCGAAGGCCCAGACCCCTGCCTTCCTCTCCTTAGTCCAAAATTACATATAAACCTAAATTTCCCAATGTGTCCTCAGGTCTCATGTTCTTATGGAATCCCTATATATATAATAATTTTGGTCATTTTGTTCTATTAATCTGTCTCATGTTAATTTGATTATTAGTCCAGACAGAAGTATTTATAAAAATAAAAGGAAAATTATTTTTCTACACTCGCAGTCACATGAATTTTTTTTCTCTACATTCTAGAGCCCTTTAAGATTCAGAAGAAAAAAAAAAAAGCTGTTCTCGTGAGTGTGACTCCTGAGACAATTGCCAGCCAGTGGCCTTCTAGTGACCACACCTCTTAATATAAAATTGTCTTTATCCTGCTTTTTAAATTTTGCCCTTCCTTTTATTCGTTTACTGCCTTACCTTTTATCTTCTACTTGTGCATATTGACTTTCCCTGGTTCTTCTTACCACCACTTAGAGGCTATACACTGTTGTGGAAACAGCGAGAGCATGGGTATCTGACTTATTTGAGTGGTAGTGGTAGTAATGATAATGATGATGACTACAGATACCCTTATTAAGTACTTACTAAGAGTATGGGAGAGTGTTAAGTGACCTATATACATTATGTCATTAAGTATCTACAAAACTCCTTTGGCTATAGGTATTATTATTATCCCTATTTTATAGATGGGGAAACCAAGGCACAGGAAGTTTAAATATCTGTCTCAAGGTCATACTGCTAGAAATTAGGGGAAGCCAGAATTCAAACTCAGCAATCTCTGTCTCCAGAGCCCTAATTTTTAACCACAATGCTTAAACAAGTTACTTAACCTCTTTAAGCCTCGGTTTATTCAACTTTAAAACAATAATAATATGTACCTACCCAATATTACTATGAAGACCAAATGCACAAATGGTGGGTGCCTTTTTCTCTTATTTCTCCCTCTTCCTTTCTTAGGAATCCAGGAAACTATTCAAGTATCACTGAGAACTTATTTTTGTCAAACTCAAGTGAAGCCTTAAATTTTTTTAACTTATTGCCCCAGAGTTCTTTATAGTCTCCTCAATCACCTCACCTCTGCCCTCAGGGTTCTAATTGATGCTCTCTGATTCATTGCTCCAACATCAAGAGCATCCTTAATACATACACAATGGCATAATGCTATCAAGATTAATTAGTAACTTAAGCATCTCTTAAAGTGCTTGCCTCCTCTCCTCTCACTCAGTCATGGGTTTATGTTTGCCTTTAATCCAGAAAGGGCACTAATATCCCTTTATGAAATAAGTTGACACTATGCTGCCATAGTATCATTGTCCCGGTTGAAAAAGTGTAGTGGCCAATGTGCATCAAACTAAACGATGGCTAGAGGTCCAAGATGAAGTCCTGCAGCTAAAGGAATGACTAGTTTTCCTCAAGAAAAATTAAAAAAAAATTTTTAAGTAAAAACATGTACAAAGTTGGTAATAATCACTGAACTGATTCACTGATCACCTGGAATTTCCTACAATCTAAAATCCTTTTCTAGAAAATCTATTACCCTTAGGGACTAAGAGATTGGGGGAGGGGGGGAAGGTGCTATTCAGATGTCAATTGGTTCATTCAGTTCTAAATGTTAAAAGCTCCTTTTATTGCAGTCAGCCTATATCATATATATTTCACTATCAAAAAAAGAGAAAATCTTAATAAAAAGTCCAGATATACTGCAACCTTGAGACATTACCTATCATTTGACCTTCAAACGAATGTTTATTCATATTAATGTGTCCCCGAAGGTAAAATTCCAAGAGCCCACTGCAGGACCCCAATCTGTGTTGCAATATCCAGCATCTTTAACAGATTGCCTCACTTGAGGAAGCAGTCCAGACCAGTATTCCTAATCCAAATACATCAGAAATATTTAAAATCAGGGCAAGGGAAGGAATATAGATTCCCACAGTGGCTGTGTTATGAAGTGGACATGCCTATCTGTTTTGAATCTGGGTCAAAAATCTATCACTCTTCTCACTTGACATGATTCCTGATCAACTTGCTTGTATGTTAAACTCCACTACTGATTATACCTTTTTGCATTTACTCCTCTAGATACAGTTCTCCAAACTACACAATTAGCCAGGCTCTGTGTGTCCCTATCATGGCTGGATTTTTCATATCTCTTCCCAGATCCCCTGAAATTCCCAATTTTGACAAAGGTCCTTTAGTTTTGCCTGACACTCTGACCCTAAGTTGGCATGTCAAGATCATGTATCATCTTGTCCTTCTACACAGAGATCCACAAAGCCTGGCACTTATTCTTAAACTTGAATACTAAGAGGTCAGAAAATTTGTCTCCATAATTCTCTTGGCATAGCACACATGAAGTTATGTGCTTTTTGATTATGATAACTGAACATGCTCAAAAGTTCTCATAATGGAAACAAATTAAGTTACTTTACAATGAAATTTATGAATGCTCAGCATATTAATACTATCTCAGAGTGGTAGATGAAAACGCCTTCTCACCACCAGTAGAAATGAATCACTCTCAACTAACATGGCAACCTCCTTAAGAATAGGAAGAAGAGGAAAGTGGATGGGAGGAGGGTGGATGGTCAGGAAGCAGAAAAGGCCCAGAGCAGCAAAAGCCACAGAGAGACCAGCAGGATCCAAACAAGAATCTTAGTAACACCCACTGTCTTCAATGTTCTTTAACTACATTCACTTCAGATAGTACAATTTCTTTTAAAATATCAGGTAAATAAAAGGCCTTGGGTGAGCAATCTATGAACATGGTTGATAAGTACTTTTTATCATTCAAAGTTGCTTGGCTTCCTCCTAATATGATATTTTTCAAAGCCTAAATTATATAATGCTCAAGGTAAAAAGAAGATCATTCTACATTTGTGATCTATGGTTTTAGCTTCCTGGGCATGCGACCATTTCTAACACAGGCTTATAAAGTGACTCTGCGTTGCTGGCTTTCAAATGTTTTACAGCAATGATTCAAAGAAATTAAAGTTCTCATTACAATGGTAATTGGTTATGTGCAGGATTTTAGATTAACTGGACTGCTACTAAATAATGTCTATCAAATCCTGGAGCAAAATATCTTTTTTTTCCCTCTGAATATGCATCACTTTTACCAACACTAAAGTTAGATAAAGCATGTGTTTCTATAAGCTTACCACCGCATTAATAAGAGTTCTACAAATGAAGTTATACAACAGAAATCAAAGAAAATTCTGAAATGAAGTTATTAATTTTGCAGTAGATATTAATAACCTTTTACTTTGGCACTCTTCAAGAATATTCGAGATTGCTGATAGGCTTTTACTCGAAAGAAAGGTGTGTAGTAGCACATATTCCTGACTTTTAGGAGAGTTCAACTTTATGGAATTCCTATATTCTTCTCCATAAAAGTGATTTGTAAAGTGTATAACTAAAAGCAATTTAATTTTTATGTCTCCATAAATCTTATCCTATAGATCAGATTACAAATCTGAAAAAAAATTCTTTGTTAGATCATGTGTCCCAGTCTTCTATTTGGAATATGTGAGAATCATAAGGCTGTTTAAATAGGTATAAATTCTACTATTACAATACTTTAAAGGTTTGAGATGCTAGGATATACATGATTTAATTTGATTTAGACATTTATATTTTTGTAGTTGTTCTTTGGCTCTTAGGGATGGGAATGCAGGCTGCTAAAAAAAATCTAAGTTTGAGAAACAAGATTCTTGGTAATGACAAACTCCATTCAATTGGTGAACCTAAACTCTAGATGGTAGGAAACATTTTCTAGGCCTGATGAAACAGGAAAGGCTTCTGAGGGAGACAACTAAGTTAAATATTGTGCAGGAGAAGAGGGACTGCCAAGGTCCTGTAAGTTCAAAAACCATTCCTAGTATCATTGTTATGAATATTTCTTGAACTCTTTTAATCCTGAAGACAGTTCTATGAGGTTGGTTCTATTATTTGATCTACATCATAGAAGAACCAAAAGTTCAGACAGGTTAAATAACTTGTCACAGTTCACATAGGTGATAAGTGGAAAAGGCAGGGTTCAAACGTAGGTCTATCTAATTCTAAAACCCAAACTTACCAGTATATCAAAAATGACTAGAAAACAAACCAGTTGAACCTGGAAATACATCCAAATCAGAAATTGTGTTCCTTTTAGTCTTATTTTAAATGGGCCTGGATTCTCAAAGTATTAGGAAAGTATAATATAGAAAAGAAATGTGATCTTTGAAGTCAGACAGACCTGAGTTCATAAGTCAGTGCTTATAAAAAGTAATTAGGTAACTGAGGGTTAGTTATCTGACTTGGTCAAGAAATATGTCCCTCATTTATAAGTGGAGTGATAATGATACATGCGCCTTGCCAGATCATTGAGAGAATTAAATGAGATAACATGTGTAAAGTGCATACCAGTTCCTGGCATCTAATATGCACTCAATGAGTACTCTAAGTGGTATTGATTATTGTTGTGTATGGAGCTGTAGTGGCCTACAAAGACATCCCAAGTGGTGTCTGGTATGGTTTAATATGTAGGTCATAAAAAGTTATGAGTTTTAAAAGTGTCATTTAGGTCACTTTAAAAAGCAATGAAAACATGTTTAAATGAGGCACATAAATAATAGCTCTTTATCCAAGCAACAGCACAATATTTTTTTTTTAACGTACAGTGCTAAGAGCAGAAGGAATAAAATAAATGGTGTCTTTTGCCTCCAAGTAGTCTCTAACATAAAGTCTGAAAATGACTGAGAGAGAGGCAGACACACTGAATAAGCCAAAGGAACAACTTATTTCATTCCTTAAGTTTTCAGGCATTTTTTAGGCCCAAGGAACCCTGATAATCATCAAATAAAAAACAAAAGGTCTTTTCCTTTAAGAGCATGTTGTCCAGCCCCTGGCTCTAGGCACACTTTCTTGTAAAACATGCTGAACAGATGGCCATTGTTTCCTGAGCCTTCTTTAGTAATTTGTGTGAGTGCTTGGCAACCTTCTCTGTCAGAGAGTGCTTCCTTATTATATAGGACTCTAGAAGAGTTACGCCACACCTCTATAGATTATTTGATGCCACATTTATTTTTAAAAAAGAGATTTTCTAAGGAAATGCTATCAAGGTATGTTTAACGAAAACTTCTATCTTTCACTGTCACAAAAATATATAACTCATGATTAATAACTTAAAAAGATTTCTCCATACCGAAAGCCTTTGCCAATTTTAAATCATCTTTAGTACACTATTTTCATCTGTCTCTCCATAAAGTCCAGAAACTTAATCAGTTTTTCCATCGCTCCTCCTACCATGGGACTATCATAAACTCATGCATTGAGATGAAAAGAACAACATTCCTAAACATTGTTTAATAAACACCCAGAGGAGATATGCCTTAAGAATCAAAAATTAAATGCTGACTCTGATATAATGATTTCACTCATATGTGGGATATAAAATTGAAAGAAACAAACAAAAAGGACAAACAGAGACTCATGGACATGGACAGCTGATTAGTGGTTACCAGAAGTAAGTAGGAAGGGAAGAGGCAGATAGGAATAAAAGGGGTTAATATTTGGTGACGGAAGGAAATTTAATTTTGGATGATGAACACACAATACAATATACATATGACATATTGTTGAAGTGTACACTTGAAACTTATTTCATTTTATTAATCAATGTCATCACAATAATTTTAATTAAACAAAAAAAGAGACATCAGAAACATGGTGGAATGAGAGACTTCCCCAGATATCACCCCTTGAAACAATAAGCTGAACATCTAAAACTCAACAAAAAACACCCGACCTGCACAGCAGCACATCTGAACATGGGGTCTATGCATAAGAGCTACCACAGGTCAGAACCCCTGGTGTCAGGCAGTAACTGAGAGAAAGAAAGAAGCTGCCTCTCCTTGCCAGAGCACTCTGCAGGAGGAGGGGCAGTGGAGAAGGTTCAGTGGGTACCCTGACAATTCTGCCTGGGAGACCTGTGAGCTCCACAAGGCTGGTGGCACTGTGCAGGCATCAAGATGGAAAGCAGAGAAGTAGGGATGGTAGTGAAGCAGGGACAGCAAAGAAACAACAATTGATTATTCCAAGCCACAGCTGCAAAACAGGAGGAAGAGCCACAGCGCCCATCCACCAACCCCGAGGGCCCCTCCCCACATATGTTCCAAGACGGAACACCGCGGAACCTCAGGGGAATCTGAACAAATGCTACTGAAACTGTCACTAACATTGACAAGGACTGAGACTGAGGGTAGTGAATGTGATTAAATATGTATAAGAAAAAAAGGTATTATTAAGACTTTATATAAAGCAGGGACCTAAGAGGCTTAGATGTCATATACTGGAAACCAAAATAAAAATGCCTTCTTTGCAAAGGGCTAAAGAGAGACCTTTATATAGGTCATATATAAAGGCTTAGATGTCATATACTGGAAACCAAAATAAAAATGCCTTCTTTGCAAAGGGCTAAAGAGAGACCTTTATATAGTAAATCTTTCTGGAAAAAAGTAGAATATACTTCCATTAATGCCAAGGAGGAGAAATAGTCCATTAAACACCATGAACAATGAAAGTGACAAGGCAGCTCAGAAATAAAGAGAAAAATCTCAAGAGAATAAATAAGCTTACAGACGTAGAAATATGCAACTTAAATGACAGAATTCAGGATGATAATTCTGAAAAAACTCAATGAGATCCAAAACAACTTAAATCAACAATTTCAGGAATTGAAAAAACAAGTAGATGAGCAGAGCAAGGCGATTGAAACCCTCAGCAAGAAATGAACAGAACTTCTGTAGATAAAACAAACAAACAAACAAACAACACTGCAAGAGTTGAAAAATGAAATAACAAGCTTGGGAAATAGAGTTCACCAAAGAACCAAATAGAAATTCTAGAGATTAAAAACACTGAAAGAGATGAAGAATGAAATAAAAAGCCTGGGAAACAGAGTCATCCAAATGATGGAAAGGATCAGTGATATTGAAGACAGAAATCTAGAAATAAATCAGAAGGAAGAAGACAGAAACTGAAGAATGAAAAATAATGAAAGAGAAATACAAGAAATATTTGATACCATCAGAAGAGAAAACATAAGAATAAGGGGCATTCTCGAAGGGAAGGAAAAGAGCAGGGATTAGAAACCATTTTCAGACAAATAGTTGAAGAAAATTTCCCAAATCTAAGGAAAGAGCTGGAGCTTGGAATTCAAGAAGTCAATAGAATACCCAATTATCTCAATGCAAAAAGACCTTTTCCAAGACATACTGCATTAAAATTATCAAAAATCAAAGACAAAGAAAGAATTTTCAGGGTAGCCAAGGAAAAGAGGATGGTAATCTATAAATGAAAAGCCATTGGATTATCGTCAGACTGCTCAGCACAAACTTTACAAGCCAGAAAAGAGTGGATTCAAATATTCAAACTATTAAATGAAAGGAAGTACCAGCCAAGAATACTGTATCCAGCAAAAGTCCCCATTATATATGAAGGAGAAATAAAGGCCTTTACAGAAATACAAAAATTGGGGGAATTCTCCAATACGAGGACTGCATTGTAGGAAATACTGAGGGAGTCAGCTCACCTAAAGCAAAATGACAAAAAAAAAATTACATAACTAAGAGTAAAGAACTAGCAGAAAGTTAAAAGCAGAGGAGTGTATCCCTTATTAAGAACAGTATAAACTTAAACAATAAGAAGAGATTTGCAAGATAGTAATGAACGTTCAGCACACATAGAGACAAACTGAAGCAACAATGACTAAAAAGGGGAGGATTCAAAGATCGAAATTCACAAAAGGGAATGGAGATAAGGCAAACACAGAAGAAAATGGATGACTGTATGTATGTATGTATGTATGTATGTATGTATGTATGTGTGTGTGTATCTCCTTTACATATTAGTAATGGTAACCACACACCAAAGACTCAGAAGTAAAGTACATAAAACAAGAAGGAACAGAGGGAAAATCCATAAAATCCGAACCAAAAAAAAAAAAAAAAAACCACCAAGGCAAAAAAAACAAAGGAAACCCCAAAAAAGAGCTATAGAAAACGAAAGATAAAATATCTATAGGAAAACTATATATTTCAATAATCACCGTAAATGTAAATGGACTGAATTCACCAATGAAAAGGCACAGAGTTGCAGAATGGATCAAAAAAAAAAAAAAAACTATTCTGCTTCCAGGAGACACATTTCAGTTCCAAAGACAAATATAGACTCCAAGTGAAAGGGTGGAAAATGATATTTCAAGCAAATGGCACTCAGAAAAGCAGAGCAGTGATACTACATTGGACAAAATAGACTTCGAAATAAAAAAAAGGTAAAGAAAGATACTGAGGGACACTTCATAAGGATAAAGGGAATCATTCACCAAGAACACATAACACTTATTAATATCTATGTTCCCATTCAGGGAGCCCCAAAATGTATAAAGCAATTACTAACAAAACTAAAGGGAGAAACAGACCAAAACACTATCATAGTAGGGGAACTAAATACACCACTGTTGGATATGGACAGATCATACAAACAGAAAATCACTAAGGAAATCACATCCTTAAATGACAAATTAGATCAACTGGACATAATTGACTTTTACAGAGCCTTTCATCCTGCTTATACATTCTTTAGTGTACATGGAACATTCTCAAGGATTGAGCACATGCTGGTACACAGAGATAGCTTCAATAAATATAAGAGTGTTGAAATACTACCAC
>NW_006439189.1:1614345-1617025 GCF_000325575.1 Pteropus alecto
ACATTCGAAGAAGGTTTAATACCTATTCTCCTCAAACTCTTCCAAAAATTTGAAGAGGAGGCAATGCTTCTCAACTCATTTTATGATGACAAAATCACCCTAATACTTAAACCTGGTAAAGATAACACAAAAAAAACTACGGACCAATATATCTCATGAACACAGATGAAATGATCCTAAATGAGATACTAGTGAACAGAATATAGCAATATATTAAAAAGATAATATACCACGATCAAGTGGGTTTCATCACAGAGGAATGGGGGTGGTTCGACATATGCAAATTGATTAATGTGATACACCACATAAAGAAATTAAAAAATAAGAATCATATGATCATATCAATAGATGCAGGAAAAGCCTCTGACAAGATACGGCATCCATTTAGGATCAAAACACTTAACAAATCAGTATAGAAGTAAAGTACCTTAAAATAATAAAAGCAACATATGACAAACCCTCAGGCAACATAATACTTAGTGGTGAAAACTAAAAACCTTCCCTCTAAGATCAGGAACAAGGCAAGGCTGTCCATTATCTCCACTGTTATTCATTATAATGCTGGAGATCCTAGCGAATGCAACCACACAAAGAAAGATATAAAAAGTATCCAAATGAGAAATGAAGTAGTCAATTTGCGAATGACATGACTCTCTATATAGCAAACCCTAAAGACTCCACTATAACACTACTACAAACAATAAGCCAATACAGTAAAGTTTCTGGATACAAAATCAATATTAAAAATCCATAGTGTTCCTATACTCTAATAATGAGGTGTCAGAAAAATAAATGAAAAAAAATCCTGTTGCAATTTCAACAACAATAATAAAATACTTAGGAATAAACCCAATGAAACATGTGAAGGACCAACACAATGAAAACTATGAGTCTATTAAAAGAAATTGAAGAATATACAATGAAATGGAAAGATATTCTGAGTTCTTGGATTGGAAGAATCAACATGGTTAAAATGACCTTATTACCTAAAGCATTATACAGACTTAATGCAATCTCCATCAAAATCCCATCAACATTCTTTTAAGAAATAGAACAAAAAATCATCAGATTTCTGTGGAAGCACAAAAGACCTTGAATTGCCAAAGCCATCCTGAGAAAAAAAGAACGAGGCTGGAGGCATCACTCTGCCCGACTTCAAATTATACTACAAAGTGACAGTAATCAAAATGGCATGATACTGGCAGAAAAACAGACACACAGACCATGGAAAAGAATCAATAGCCCAGAAATAAACCCATTTTTAGATAGGCAAACAATTTTCAACAAAAAAGTCAAAAACATACAGTGGAGAAAGGAAAGCCTCTTCAATAAATAGTGCCAGAAAGCTATCTGCAAAACAATGAAACTAAACTGTTGTCTATCACCACATACCAAAATTTACTCAAAATGAATTAAGGACGTGAATACAAGATCTGAAACAGGAAAGTACACAGAAAAAAACATACGAACTAAACTCATGGACTTTGGATTTAAAGAGGATTTTATGAATTTGACCCCAAAGGTAAATGTTCAGAATGAAAGATGGCTGAGTACCAAGGAAACCTTTTTACACTTTTCAGAAAATTAAAAAGTTGCACACTCACAAAATGATACATCAAGACTAGACTGATGCACCCTAGAATTCTCTGAACCAAGTCATGATTTTTAGCATATTCGTATCATATCTTTTATAGCCTAAATTTGATATATCTCATTAGCCTATAATGCAGGCATCACTCAGCCTCACACTGCAATTCTCCATCCCCAACACAGACATAGACACACAGATATATACAGAGACACACATACATATTATAAAAGGGCTGTACTAGTTTGAGGATATTCTTTGAAGTGATTTCATAATATATTACCACACTTTAAATAGCAGCAGCATCACAGATACTTCTCTTTCAAGTATGGATGAATCCATTAGAAACGAAACATCCACTACATTTTAATTCATAGAAACATGTTGCCTACTGTTTGCACAAGTAAGTAAACTTTAGGCAAGGTGGACCACTCTCATGTTTCTTACACACATCTAAAGCAACTGTGTCACATGGTAAATGCTTTTCATGTTCATTCTAATTTGAAAAGTTGTTTTATAAGGATTTACTCCATGCAAAGCAAATACGCAAATATCCAAGAATTTTTTTTTTCTTCATTTATTTTCCTACAAAGGTTTCTGAGCCTTCTGTTATACTCTGGGATGCTAAGGTCTGATTAGGCTAAAAATGTGTCTCACACCACAAGTCCTAAGTAGTACATTTTGATCTCCTTTGTAGGAGAATGTCCTTCTAATGACAGTGGTCCCTCCCTCCCTCTGAGTCTAGAGTAATTAGTGTCTAAGGGAGGAGACTACACCTGCAAGTAAAGTCCAATATAAAGAAAAGTATACTTGACATGTCTTGAGGCTCAGGCCCTAAATATAGCCTCTAGTGAAGGGACCATATTTGAACCTGTGACCTGCCACACCAATACTGCTGAGTGGACAAGGTTTGAACCCTTAATGCAAGAACAATGGCCTATACATGAGCTTGGCTGAGCCTATCATAGCTATCAGGAATTCAAATCTAGAGATGTAAAGGAACAATCTAGGTACTAGCTCTGAAAGCTCATGCAGAATTAGGGCTTACACATCCATATTGAGCAATGCTCAAGATGACTTAAAAAGAGTAAA
>NW_006439189.1:1617080-1619482 GCF_000325575.1 Pteropus alecto
AGACATAAAAAAAAAAACTATGCACTTGTAGAGAGGTGAAAAGAGACACCTAAGTTTCTAATATAGTACTCACATCTTGCCATTGAATTCTGTGAAATATTTATATATTCTTCCAATAACTTTCTCACTTTAGGATCTTAAGAGAGTTTCCATTTTTGCAACCAAATGGAACCTTGACTAGAAGAGAGGAGGACCCAGCCCCCTTAAGACTGTGCATCTATGAAGGTGTGAGGAAAAGCAGAATTAGCTACCCCAAAATATGCCTTTTGGGATATTGATTGTTTTAGCTGATTATTTTTAAGAAACAAAAGACACAGAAAGAAACTTGAACCACCCCCTTTACCTGCCTAAAGGAAATCAGATATAAAATCCTGCAGGAACCCAAGAAGAAGGCAGAGCAGATGAGAAAATGGGCCTCAGCCCTCTCTCTAATCTGGTCAACTCTATTTTCTTAATTATTTTAGATATTGGAGTTCCACATAAGATATTACTTTAAAAGATGATTGTACTTCTTTAAGAAAAAATGCTGTAAAACTCCACTGCTACACAACATGCCCTCTTGCCTTTTGCATAGACAGGCATGCTTGGACTGCAATTGTACTTGAGTCTGACTCTTCCATATTTCTAGTAACCTCATTCTAGTATGACTGTAACTGTAAAGCTTCAGGTCATTCAAACATGGATCGAAACTGACATCTGGAAATATAACCAATTCTAAGTATATCTTAAGCATAGAAATATGCCACTCATACACAGTCATAAGTAAATTTATCCAGAGAAAATAGCAGTGGAGGTTTGGAGTTGCCAGACTAGTGGTGTGCAAGAGCCCTTTAGAAATAAAATGTAGGCCTCCTAACTAGCTCACCAAGAAAACACTAATGTTAATGATCAGTAATACTTGACAGGGTCTATCAAGGAGAAGAAATAAGATATAAGACTATGAACAATAAAGTATCATCATGGGATGCATACACATGAAAAAGCAAAAAAAAACATAGTTATTAATCTCACAAAGAGATAGAATCAAACTGAAGATTATTTTAGGCAAGAGAAGCTATCTCAGAGGGTCCTTATGGAATGGAACAAAATGTTTTTCAAGTTTCCCAGAGTGTATATGACTATTAATAATATGATTAGTCTCAGACTCAGAGATAAATGGGTTCCCAACAAAGCAAGAATATATATCTCCACTATATAGTTTTCCAATATATTTTTTACTCAAGCTTCAAACCAATTCCCTCTAATTTTATTTAAATTAAAGGGTGTTTTTCTTGAATATGTAATGATATCAGACCACGAAAGATTTCCTGATGTAGACTCAGCTGGGAATTTACTCTAATATTATTAACCTAAATGAAAAATTTCATGAGCAAAGCTGATCTTATTTATATATTGTCAAAACTGACAATAACATGTCTTTTGCATTGGAAACTAATGTTAGCTGCTAGGTAAAAGAAGTGCAAGCATATGAAACTATCCTTTAAAGTATCTACAACCAAAGTACGTGCACAACTAACATAGGGGTATTAGAAATTAAAAATTCTGTCGAAAAGAAATTAGTTATTTTCTACACAAAAGCACATAGTCTAGATTGTGAAATAAAAATTTTTCCAATACTGTGATGACTAATCTCATGAAGAAAAAAATTAGAAAAAAAAGCAACAATCCTTCTTGGAAAAGAGATTAACACAGCATTTACATCTTATTCCTTGACATTATCTAAGATATCAATTTCGGATATTGGGGAAAATAGTTAATCTTGAGGTTAATTTTCCTAGACCATGAAATTAAATACCTGAATGTTTTTAAAACATCTGGAAAATTAACAGATTTTTTTCAATAGCTATTTCTGATGTCTCATTGACAGAGTAATTTTGAGTCATAATGCAAAAAGAAAGCAAGAAATAACTAAATTCCTCAAGACGATGATTTTGAAATGTTCCTGTCTTGAAGTACAGAATGGTGTGCTACTAAATCTAAATGTACATAAGGTCTGAGGATCATTCTTATGATAACTTTTGGTCAAATTCATTAGTATTGACAGTGGTCTTGAGTCATTTACCTTAGGAAAACTAACCCAAACATTTCAAAGATGTAACTCAATTTTTACATTGTGTACCTCTCTTATACGTTAATACTTGTTCTTACAACATATAAAATTTAAACACTGAATAATACACTTACAATTGTAGTCACAGCTTGCACCATAAAACAAACAAGATAAAAAATGGTCTGTAATAAATAGCACTGCTACCTCTTATGCTGCCAATACTGGGCTTCTAATTCCTGTCACTTTCCAAAATGATCACGAAAAACTTGAAATGGAGTCATATGCTTCCTATAGAATAAATCACATTTGCTAATCCACTGTGAAAGGAAGGCAGGCAGTCAAGAGGGAAAGA
>NW_006439189.1:1619556-1623302 GCF_000325575.1 Pteropus alecto
TCTGCACCTCCTGAAAACTCTTCCCATTAGCCCCGAGAATACCAGTGGCCCTTGTGGCTGCAGCGACTACCCCGAGATAATTTGCAGATTACAATCCTAAACTTAACCCCAAATTTTACCATGAAATATCTCGCTTTTATTATTATGTTTGCACCGTTCTAGTATATCGATAGTCTTTGGAAACAAATGACATCATTCAATTTATAGCATTCTGTTTTTAGTAGTTTGATTGCTGAAAATTTCAAATCCTAGAAAACGTAGCATTACTACACGTGATGTTAAATGAATGCTGGCTGCAAGCTGCACTTTTTTTTTCCCTAAATGGGAAAATAATTTTAATTATGTTTACTAAGTTAAGACTAGGACCAGTAAGCCCCAGCTAAATTCCCCAAACAATTAACACCACCAAAGGAGCAGAATATCCTTGAGGGCAAGGATTTGTCTTATTCAAAGGACCTATCATAGGCCAGGCACATAATAGGTACTCATAAATATTTAATAACTGAATGAATCTGTGAAATGAAGACATGTACCATGTCTTCTCTTTACTCATTTTCCATTTCTGCCTCAAACTAGTAATTTTTAAAATTTATTTTTATTTATTTTTATTATGCTGACATTGGTTAACAAAATCCTGTTTCAGGTATACAATAAAACAGTAAGGCATATATATGTTTCATTGTGTGTTTACCACCTATAGTTAGATTTCTTTCTGTAACCACATATTTGACCTCCTTTACCCAAACTACCTCCCCCTCCTCCTTCTCACCCTGACCTCTGGTAACCTCTAGTCTATTGTCCATATTCATGAGTCTCTGTTCGCCCTGTTCATTTGTTGCTTTTAGATTGATATCCCAAATATATGTGATATCATGTGATTTTCAACTTTTTCTGTTTGGCTTATTTCCCTTAGCATGATTATCTCAAGGTATATCAACATTGTTGCAAATGGCAGTATTTCATCTCTTCTTATAGATGAGTAATATTCCACTGAATTTATGTATCACAGATTCTTAATCCAATCCTCTATTGTAGGACACTTCAGTTGCTTCCAATTCCTGGCCACTGTAAACAATGCTGCTATGAATATCAGTGTGCAAATATCATTTCAGACATATGTGTTCAAGGCTTTGCGGTAAATACCCAGTAGAGGGATTGCTGGATCATATGGTAGATCAATTCTTAGTTTTTTGAGAAACCTGCATACTGTTTTTTCATGGTAGCTGTACCAATTTTCAGTCCGATCAGCAATGTATGAGGGATCCTTTTCCTCTGCATCCTCTCCAACACTTGTTATTAATTGTCCTGATAATAACAACTATTCCAACAGGTGTGAGATGGTATCTCTTTGTGGTTTTGATTTGCATTTCTCTAATACCTAGCAATGTTGAGCATCTTTTCATATGTTTGTTGGTCATTTGTATGTCTTCTTGGTAGAAGGGTCTATTCAGGTCCTCTGCCCACTTTTTAATTCGATCGTTTGTTTTTGTTGTTGTTGTTATTGTGTTGAATGAGTTCTTTGTATATTTTGGATAATAGGCCCTTATCAGAGGTACTGCTTGCAAATATATTTCCCCATTCAGATGGCTGTCTCTTTACCTTGTTGACAGTTTCTTTTGCTGTGCAGAAGTTTTTTAGTTTGATGTAGTCACATTCATTTATTTTTTCATTTAATCCCCTTGCCTTTGAGGTCAAATTCATAAAATCCTCTTTAAGTCTAAGGTCCACGAGTTTAGTTCATATGTTTTCTTCTATGCACTTTCCTGTTTCAGGTCTTATATTCAGGTCCTTAATCCATTTTGAGTAAATTTTGGTGTGTGATTATAGACAACAGTCCAGTTTCACTCTTTTGCAGGTAGCATTCCGGCACCATTTATTGAAGAGGCTTTTCTTTCTCCACTGTATGTTTTTGAATTTTTTGTCAAAAATTATTTGCCCATATAAAATGAGTTTATTGTTGACTCTTGATTCTGTTCCATGGGCTGTGTGTCTGTTTTGCTGCCAGTATCATACCATTTTGATTACTATCACTTTGTAGTATAATTTGAAGTCGGGCAGAGTGATGCCTCCAACTTCGTTCTTTTTTCTCAGGATGGCTTTGGCAATTCGGGGTCTTTCGTGCTTCCACAGAAATCTGATGAGTTTTTGTTCTATTACTTAAAAGAATGCTGATGAGATTTTGATGAGGATTGCATTAAGTCTGTATATTGCTTTAGGTGATAAGATCATTTTAACTATGTTGATTCTTCCAATCCAAGAACTCAGAATATCTTTCCATTTCTTTGTATGTTCTTCGATTTCTTTTAATAGACTAACATTTTTCATTGCGTACTTCCTTTCACTGGGTTTATTCCTAAGTATTTTATTCTTTTTCTTGAAATTGCAACAGGGATTTTTTTTTTCATTTCTTTTTCTGAGACTTCATTATTAGAGTATGGGAACTTATGGATTTTTGAACATTGATTTTGTCTCCAATTTACTATATTTGCTTATTGTTTCTAGTAGTGTTCTTGTGGAATCTTTAGGGTTTGATATATAGAGAATCATGTCATCTGCAAAGAGTGACAGTTTGACTTCTTTATTTCCTATTTGGATACCTTTTATATCTTTTTCTTGTGTGGTTGCACTTGCTAGGATCGCCAGTGTTAAGATGAATTACATGTTCTTGATCTTAGGGGGAAAGTTTTTAGTTTTCCACCAATAAGTTTAATGTTGGCTGAGGTTTTGTCATAGATGGCCTTTTTTTATATTAAGGTACTTTCCTTATATATCGATTTTTTAAGTGTTTTGATCATAAATGGATGCTGTATATTATCGAAGGCTTTTTATGTACCTATTGATATGATCATGATTCTTATTTTTTAATTTGTTCATATGGTATACCACATTAACGATTTGCATATGTTGAACCATCCCTGTGCCACTGAGATGAAACCCACTTGATCATGGTGTACAATCTTTTTAATATGTTGCTGTATCCAGTTCGCTAGTATCTTATTTAGGATTTTTGCATCTGTGCTCAAGAGCGATATTGGTCTATAGTTTTATTCTTTTGTGTTATCTTTACAAGGTTTTGTTATCAGGGTAATTTTGGCCTCAGAAAATGAGTTAGGAAGTATTGCCTCCTCTTCAATTTTTTGGAAGATTTTGAGGAGAATAGGTATTAAATCTTTGAATGTTTGCTAGAATTCACTGGTGAAGCGATATGGTCCTGGACTTCGAATTTTTGGTAGTTTGTTGATGATTGTTTCAAATTCCATACTGCCAATCAATGTATTTAGGTTTTCCAGTTCTTCTTGATTCAGTCTAGGAAGGTAGTATCTTTCTAACTACTTGTCCATGTCTTCTAGCTTTTTAAATTTGGAGTTACATACTTTTTCATAGTACTCTTGTATGATCCTTTATATTTCTGTGGTGTCTGCTATCATTTCTCCTCTTTCATCCCTGATTTTGTTTATTTGTGTCCTTTCTCATTTGTTTGTGTCCTTTCTCACTCTAGTTAGTCTAGTCAGGGGTTTGTCAATTTTATTAACCTTTTCAAAGAACCAGCTCTTTGTTCCATTCCTTTTTTTAAATCATTTTTATAAATTTAGTTTCATATATACAATACATTGGTTAGAGATCTATATAGTTCATAAAACAATTCCCTCAATTGTACCCTCCCTCCCTAGACCATCCACCTAGCTGATGTATTAATGCTAACTGCATTCCCTATGCCATGCTCCCCATCCCCGTGACCATCCATC
>NW_006439189.1:1625823-1679395 GCF_000325575.1 Pteropus alecto
CGTTTTATAAATTTCAGGGCTCCTGATTGGGAGCATAGATATTAATAAGTGTTATATTTTCTTGGTGCATGATTCCCTTTATCCTTATGAAGTGTCCCTCAGTATCTTTCTTTACCTTTTTTTTATTTTGAAGTCTATTTTGTCCAATGTAGTATCACTACTCTGCTTTTCTCTGAGTGCCATTTGCTTGAAATATCATTTTCCACCCTTTCACTTGGAGTCTATATTTGTCTTTGGAACTGAGATGTGTCTCGTGGAGGCAGAATATGGTTGGGTTTTTTTTTTTTTGATCCATTCTGCAACTCTGTGCCTTTTCCTTAGTGAGTTCAGTCCATTTACATTTAGGGCGATTATTGAAATATGTGGTTTTCCTATAGCCATTTTATCTTTTCTTTCTGTTAGCTTGGTGTTTCCATTGTTTCCTTGTATTTGTGTGTCTTGTTTTTTTTTGGGGGGGTGGATTTACCCTCTGTTCTTTCTTGTTTTATGTTATATACTTAAGTTCTGAATCTTTGGCATGTGGTTACCACTACAAATATGTAAAGGATATGCACAATCGTCTATTTTCTTCTGCGTATGCCTTATCTCCATTCCCCTTTGAGAATTTAAATCTTTGAATCTTCGCCTTTTCAGTCATTGTTGTCTCAATTTGTCTCTATGTGTGCTGAATGTTTATTACTATCTTTCTATAGCAATTCTCTTCTTGTTTACGTTTTTAATATCCTGTTCTTAGTAAGGGTTGCATTCCTCTACTTTTATCTGCCTGCTTGTCACCTTACTCGTAATTATGTACTTTTGTCATTTTATTTTAGGTGAGCTGACCTCTTCCCGTATTTCTTGTAATGCATGCCTTGTAGTGGAGAATTTCTTCAAATTTTGTATGTCTGAAAAGGTCTTTATTTCTCCTTCATCTCTAACAGAGACCTTTGCTTGATACATTATTCTTGGCTGGTATTTCCTTTTGTTTAATAGTTTGAATATTTAATTCCACTGGTTTTTGGTTTGTAAGGTTTGTGCTGAGCAGTCTGACAATAATCCAATGGGTTTTCCTTTATAGGTTTTCGTCCTCTTTTCCTTGGCTACCCTGATAATTCTTTCTTTGTCTTTGATTTTTGATAATTTTAATGCAATGTGTCTTAGAGAAGGTTTTTTGGGGGTTAACTGAGTGTTCTGTTGACTTCTTGAATTCCAAGCTCCAGCTCATTCCTTACATTTGGGAAATTTTCTTCAACTATTTGTCTGAAATGCTTTCTAATCCCTGCTCCTTTTCCTCCCCTACAAGAATGCCCATCACTCTTATGTTTCCTTCCCTGATGGTATAAGCTAGTTCCTGTATTTCTCTTTCACTATTTTTCATTCTTCAGTTTCTGTCTTCTTCCTTCTGATTTATTTCTAGATTTCTGTCTTCGCTATCACTGATCCTTTCCACCATTTGGATGACTCTGTTTCCCAAGCTTGCTATTTCGTTCTTCATCTCTTTCAGTGTTTTCTTCATCTCTGGAAGTTCCATTTGGTTCTTTTAGAGGGTTTCAATCTCCTTGCTAAAAAACTCATTTGCTGATCTAGTTGTTTTTTCAATTCCTGGAATTGTTGATATGATTTATTCTGAATCTCATTGAGTTTTTTCAGAAGTACCATCCTGAATTCTTTTTCATTTAAGTTACATATTTATATGTCTTTAAACTTATTTTCTGGTGATTTTCTCTTTGTTTCTGAGCTGCCTTGTCACCTTCATTGTTCATGGTGTTTAATGGACTATTTCTCCTCCTTGGCATTAATGGAAGTATATTCTGCTTTTTTTCCAGACAGAAGATTTATTATATAAAGGTCTCTCTTTAGCCTTTTGCAAAGAAGGCATTTTTGTTTTGGTTTCCAGTAGGTGGTGTCTAAGCCTCTTAGGTCCCTGCTTTTTATAAAGTCTTAATAATACCTTTTTTTTCTTATAAATATTCAATCACACTCGCTAACCTTAGTCTCAGTCCTTGTCAATGTTAGTGACAGTTTTGGTAGTGTTTGATCAGAGTTCCGTGGGTCTCCACATTGTTTTGTCTTGGAGGATATGGGGGTAGGGGCCATCTGGATTGGGGGATAGGGTCTGCGGCTCAGCCTCAATTGCAGCTGGTAATAATCAACTGTTGCTTCTCTGACATCCCCACTTCTCTGCTTTCTGCCCTGATCCCTTTGCACTGCTGCTGCATGAAGCTCACAGCTCTCTCAGGCATGGTTGTTCAGGGAACGCATTGCACCTTCCTCCACCTCTTGCAGTGACCTCCAACTTCCAGAGACAGCTTCTTTGTTTCTCCTGGTGTACAGCCCGACTCCTGTGGTTCTGACTTGTAGTAGTTCTTCTTTGCAGATCCCTCACTCGGTTGTGCTTGTGTGTAGGTTGGGTGTTTTAGATGTTCAGCTTATTGTTTCAAGGGGAGAGATCTGGGGACATCTTTCATTCTACCATGTTTCTGACATCACCCCAAAGTGGTAATTTAATTTCCATCTCCCACAGAACATCTAGTCCCTATTTCTTCTTTCAGACTATAAGCATTTCACTGCAACCAGACATGTACCTCCCGTATGGAGTTCATCATGATGCAATTGACTTTTAGTAGAGCATGGATGATTTTGCTTTTTCAATTACTGGTTAACTGTATGTTTTGCATTTGTCCTCATTATTGTAAGTATGATGCCTGAAACATAACTGCACATAGTGGAAATCATTAAAGCTACAACCAGGTTCTTCAAAATATTTCAGATAAAACTAAGTGATTCTCCAATTTTTAAAATTTACCAACCATTAAAATGTACATTAATATTATGACTTGGCCTTAAGCTTTACAATTGCTACAGATTTTTAGTTTGCAAAATTTGAAAAATATAACCCTACATTTACTTAGCAAAAGCTACATTATGTGCAATATCAATATTAATAAAACAAGCCATCTCATTTTTCTTTATTAACAAGGCTGTCACTTCATAAAGTTTCCACTAATAGGCAACGACTTTTTATATTTGAATGCAAAAACGACAAATTAAAATTCTTCCTCCATTTCATTTCAACTCAGGGAAATCAAGCAGAAAAGACAGGAAAAAAATATCCTCTTGGAGCTGAGACCTCAAGTTTGTTTTCGTCAAGGTTGGTTGGGTTCACTGACATAGGACAAAGTTAAATTTTTACAACTTGCTATTCTAACTTTCTTAATCATGGAAACCATATTGATTCAGGAGACTATGATAGCAATATTAACTTGAACTCTGTCCCTTTTCAAAAAGAGTTTTTATATCCAGTGTATAGGCACAAATGATTAGCAAAATTTACTAGGTAACATCTGTAAATTTTATGCAAACAAAAGGCCAATATATCAATATAGAGATATAAAGATCCATTCAGGAAGATATTTCTGAGGTAGAATCAACCATATTTAGCGACCAACTGGATAGGGTATAAGACAAAGAGAATTAAGAGTAAGTAGAATGAAGGGTAGACTCAATTGGCCATTTTTCCCTATTAACAAGAAAATCCTACTCACATTTTTAAGCTAATGCAACACATATTTAGTGATGCATAGAAAATGTTAAAGCGTTTATGATCAGCAAGCTAGGACTTTTTCACCCATGGTTTTTTGCCTCTCAGGTATCATATAACATGCCCTAATTGAATTTGGTTGCTTTCTAATCATTTCTTCAAGATATTGAAGTCACTTTGAATTCTTAGCCCAGCTACCAAGAATCTGAACATAGCCACTAATAATTTCCATTAGTTCCTCTTGATCCAGTCTTTCCCTTTTCACTTAAATACAGATTCATCGTACTTTTTCTATATATATATATAAAATAAGAACACATAAATAAATATTAGCCTCCCTACCCTGAAAACTTACAGTACCCCCCTGGGCCCATGCCAGCCCTGACTTTAGCACACACTGGGTATTAGAGACAGGCTGTGATTCTGGCTGCGGATATATCTATATATAATGAGAGAAAGAGAGAGAGACAGAGCGAGCACACATTTCATTTTCAGCTTCAGTTTTTCTGATCTTATTCCTATAAGCTTTCACAACTCTAATCACAAGAACATGCTTCACTGGACTTTAAAGAGTCTTTTCATGTTTTACTCAACATTACTTTTCTGTTATAAAAATTAGTTGAGACATAATTGACTCTCTGTTTAAATCTGTTAGACTCTAGCCTTATAATTAGACTTTAAAATATACTCCTTCATGCCACTAAATCTGTTCCTCAACCTCAATGAAACCTCCAATCACATCATTTTCTTTAAGGTCCTGGTCTATCAGCCTCTTCCTGACTACCTTTACATGTGTATCTGACCCTCATTGGCGATCACTGGCCCCTTATGCCTCTGGCTTGCTACCACATCTGACCTGCCAAATCACAACCTAAATATATCCTTATTTTGTTTTGTTTTGTTTTTTTTTCCTCTTCCTGCTCACAGGCTGCTGAGAGAAATAGAAAACCCGCATCTTCTTGCTGGTTGGTTTCGTTGCAGATCTATGATATTTTTTTCAACAATTGATCCTTAAAAATTTAGCATTGATGATTTTACTCAGCCTTACTTCACTGGGGCCAACTCACTCTCTCGATCATGGATGACTTTGAAGGAAGCCAATGTATTGCTATCCTGAAGCTGACTTTATGAGATATTAATTTTAAGCTGTTTATTATGAAACAAGACTAAAAGAATCTTTGACCCATCTCCATTTCCTGCCTAAGAGATTCAGACAGAAAAACCTGCTTCATGAAGAAAATCTTAGGCTGTTGCTTGACTTTGCTTAATTTGAATTAAGTGTGGTTAATAAGAGTGCTTCAGGCAGGGGCCTGTTAGCTAGATATCCTCTGTGTCTCATTCTTTCTGAGTTGCCTAGCAAGAATTTTCCTGCCATGTATGTTCCACTCTTCTTCAACTACCTATAAACTGCCCATTCTCACTCCTAAAATCTAATAATCCATCCCCATGCCCCCATCCTTTGTCCAAAATATCATGTATCCTCAATGTTGCCTCACTGTCTTTGGAATTTTCATGCTTATGTTAATTTCTCACGCACGTATATGAAATGTTTTATTTTTTCTCCTCTTAATCCTTCTCTGTTAATTTAATTATTAGCCCAGCTAGAAGAACTAACAAGTTAGGAGGAAAATCATTAATTTTTTTTAGCCCCCTCAACTTTTTCTCTTATTCTTAAGAAAAATTACATCTTCATGTCTAAACTCTCGACTTCCCTTATCTATACCTTCACATGTATTTTAATCTATTCTTACTCCTTTCTTTTCTACATCAGAGGAAGAAATATCCTCTGAATTTTCCAAGAATCTTCCCTCTTCTGTGCTTTTAACCTTCATCTCCTCTGTACTGCCTCTTATGAAAATCTGCTCTATTAATTACAGTTGACCCTTGAACAACACAGGGTCAGGGGTACTGAACCTGAGCAGTCGAAAATCTGCTTGTAACTTTGACTCCCCCAAAACTTTACTACTAATAGCCTACTATTGCCCAGAAGCCTTATAAATAAACAGTTATTGTGTATGTTATGTTTTACATACTGTATTCCTACAATAACATAAGCTTGAGAAAACATAAAAATCACAAAGAAAAAATATATTTACAGGACTGCACATATTTATTGGAAAAAATGTAAATGGACCCACACAGTTCAAAACCTGTGTTGTTCAAGGATTAACTATATATTCTCTCTCAAAATTCTATCTCTAAGTTTCTATATATCTCTATCTCACTCTCCTTTTCAATCTTTCTTTTCTCCCTCTTGGTCACTCTCTTACTCTCTCCAGCATTCACCCTATTTCTCAGTCTCCCAGTCTCTCAATTTTTCTTCAGTCTTTCTCCCTTTCTTAACTTCTCTCTTCTTATTCCTCTGTTTCTTCTAATTCTCCTCTTTCAGTTCTCAACAGCACTATAACCTAGTTACCTTCTAGTCTAATTACTACATCCCTAGCTCAACTACTTGGTCCCGTTATCTTTTTTCTCTACGAACTTCTGAAAACCTGTTTTTCCCCTGAGTTATGTCCTATTCCCTGTTCTTTCTCATTCTACATGTTCTCATTGAGCAATTTCACTCAAGTCATGGTTTTAACTATCCCATATATGCAGATGACTCTCAAATCTATATCTCTAGTTCTGATTTCCCCTTTGAATTCTAGCTTCACAGTTCTGAAAGCCTAGTGTTCAACAGATCAAATGAATACATCCAATGTCACCTTCCCCAATCAAAGCTCCTCCTTGTCATCCTCCTGTATTCCCCTAGGTGGTAACTTAAGCCTGGGGCCCTTCTTTTTTATTGCTCCTGTGCCTCATATACAATTGGTTACTAAGTTCTGTCTATCATGCTTACAAAATTTCTTTTCCATTTACACTGCCCATTTTCTAATTAAGGCACTCAACATCTCTCACCTGGATAATTGCAGCAAACTCCTAACTGGTTCCTTTATATGCTATAACTTCTCTCTTTAATTTATCCTCAATAGTGCTACTAAAATTCTGTCTATAACATGAAAACCAGATAATGCCATAATCCTGCCTAAAACACTTTAGTGTCTCTCCTTGCTTACAGGATAAAGTCCAAATTCATTAATTGGCATCTAATGTTCTATCTTTCTAGTATATAATACTAGATATAATACTAAGTTATCTAGTATATAATACTAAATTATCGAAATTCAATTTGTGCTGCAGCCACACTGGAATATAAGACATACATGTCAAATAAGTCATGTATTTTCATGCCTTAGCTCATCCTCTGCCAGCAGCTTTGAATGACCTCACCCCACTCCCAACATACAATTTTACTTATTTAACTGGTAAACTCCTATCCACTTTTCAACATCAGCTCAAATGTTACCTTCTCCCTCTATAGCTCACTCTGTGTCTCCATTAACAAAATTATCCTCCTCTTTTTGCAATGGCACATTGTACATATCTATATTATAGATCTTGTTCCACCAGACCATAGTTACTTGTGTCTTCTCTTACACTAGAATTTTAGTTCCCGAAGAGAGGAATGACATCTCATCCATTTGCCTAACACAAGGAATATATAGTAAATATTTAGTTCTTAATGAATTTGTAGATAGTAAATGATTTAATTAATTATTTAATTATTAAGAAAAATAACTTCCATGCAATAAAGGATAAATTCTAATGCACTTTAAGTGCCAATGAGATGAGCATATTTATGATATTGTAACTGTAATGCTACAAAAGCATTTTTGCTATCTGGGAAGAGGAAGTAATTGTCATCACTGAAGAAACTAAAAGTAGAAGAAAAGAGGATCATTTTTTTTGTTAACTAAAATAATGGTTTTTTTAATAAGAAAATATTTTCCAAAACAAAGAACCAATTTAGTCAGAAGGATGGTATTGCTTTACATTTCTGCAAATCTCTTTAATGTCTGGCTTCATAAAAGTCAGCTAGGTTCTTTTTTTTAAATTTATTTATTTAAATTAGTTTCAAGTATATAGTACATTGGTTAGAGGAAGATAATTTTTTACTTCTAATATAAGGATACCCTGATCAAAGAAAAATATAAATTTAAGAGCCTTACATATTTGAGGCATTGAATTAGGATGGAAGTATGCAATAAAGGAATATAGAATACAATCTAACCATAACTTACATCTTATAGGTGTGTTAGGACCTATCTCCTTTAGGGTCCAACACAGGCAACAGTTCTATTTCTTAGCTTAATTAAACTGTTGTTTCGATAATGAACACATTAGTAGCATGTGTAATGAAAACCACCACCAGCTAAATATTTCTATTAAGAAATGGAAGGAAAAGGAACTAAGACAGGAAGGGAGGGAGACAGGCAGAGAGAGAGGGAAGGATTGAGGGAGATAAGGTTAAGTACAAAATGGTGGCTAGCTGTGAAAAGGGAATTTTACATTTCATATACTCACACTGTGTTTACATGAAGCAAGAATGTATAATCTAAATTATTGTTTGTTTTTCATTTTTATTTCCCCTTCTCAACTGTTCTAAATAGATCTATATGAGTTGTAAAAATTAAGACCTAGTCAATACTCACAGAGAGCATATTGTAGTTGAAAAACACTAAAATAAATAAACCTAGTAGTTTGTATTTTTCTAGCAAAATTTCTGTAGTGGTGACTTAACTCTGCCAAGTATACATTCCTTTCACATGGTCTCTGTTATGTGACAGCTGGCAAGAAGATAGAGTGAAAATAAGTGGCTCATTTGAGGGAATTCTAGCTTATTTGCTTCAAAGCAACAAGTCATATACCATTAAACATGCATATGGCTATTATATCACATTTCCTAGTGAATACCTAAAATAAAGTAATAATCTCATTTTGTCTCTAAATTAATCTATAGATAAAAGTTAAAAAAATTAAAAGCTAGCAACATATCAATAACATGCTTTTTATTCATTAAAAAATGGGATAAACAAGCTGCACAAAGCATTACAATAGATTTTACCATGACAATTTCTGGAACAATTTGAGCAAGGATAAAAGTTCTCTGTGATGAAAGTCTTTCTAAGGAAAATTGCTTCTGTGAGATTGTGATTCAGTGTTTCACATTTCCTATTGTTTTCTATTAAAAGGCTTCTAACAGTTCTCAGCAAAAAGTCAAGCCAGTTCATGCACCAATATTTATTACTTAAATGGCACAATGAGGTTTATACAAAATTAAAGTTATCTTTAAATAGGAAATCTGTCTGTATAAAATTCTTGTGAATATGAGGGACAAAAAAAATCAACATTCTAGTAGGTTGACAAGTCTTGGAAATGTATGATGCATCTCAAACTTATAGCACCAATTATGCTGAAAGGGTAAACTAAACTAATAAATCATCAGAACATGATATCTTAAAAAGCAATGCTGGCTAAAAATCCTTAGTAGAGAAAGAATCCCCTAAAATATTAAAATAAAGTATCTTTATTCTTTCCAGCAAAGTTACAACGCAATGAAAGTATTTATCACCGCTTTAAAAATAATGGCAAGTCAGCATAACACATGGAATAAAGACCACTACAGAAAATGACACAGATGAACTATTTGACACATATTATAGGTTACTGTTTTTAAGAGAAAATGCTTGAAAATGGGACTTGAGTAAGGGTATTAGAAATTACTTGGATAATCATGTCACGAGCATAGAAAATACATGAAGCTATTTTTAACTCTTCAAATACAAGAAGTAATTGAGGGTCATGAAGGTGGTATAAACAAAGAGCATAACTGGCAATAATTGAAAATTGTATATATGGTTTACATTGAAAAGTGATTATATCTTTTAATAAAAGGCCAGGTCCCAAATATTCTAACCCAGTAGTTCTCAACTGGGGTCGATTTTGTCCCTACCCAACCCCAACACCGAGGACCTTTGACAATGTCTGGAGACAATTTTCATTGTCATAGTAAGTGGGGTAGGTGCTACTGGCATGTAGCAGGTAGAGGCTAAGGATGCTGATGAATGGGAACAGAGTTTACCACCCTAAAAAAATGTCTCTTTGGGATACTGATTATTTTAAGCCAGTTATTTTTAAAGTCTAGAATGCTCAGAAATAATCTTTGACCTTACCCATAACACCTCTAACAGCCAAAACACTATAAATTGGAGGTCTATTCAAGGAAGGCGTTATCACCTTAGATAACTGTTGTTAAAGAGAAAACCACAGGCCCAAAATGTCATCACTTGTGCTAAAAGCCCATGATACCAAACTTAGATTTAATATTTGATCTAACTGCAGTTTCTACATCTCCAAGAAATGTAATCTTGATCGACCAGTTTAGAATTTTCTGGTGAAACACAAGTAAGGTAAGTCCATCTTGTGTGTCCTCTCCCTCCCCAATATAAAGAGGCAATCTGCATGATAAAAACCCTTGCCACCCAAGACGTCCTGGTCTAAAAATAATCCTTTATTTTCTTTTATTAATAGCTCCTTTGCCTCATCCTTCTTCCTTTAAAAACTTTCCATTTTGTACAACCCCTCGGAGTACCCTTCCAGGTGCTAGATGGGATGCTGCCTGATTCATGAATCACTTAATAAAGCCAATTAAATCTTCAAGTTTACTCAGTTGAATTTTGTTTCTTAACTATATATATACATATATATATATATATATGTGTGTGTGTGTGTGTGTGTGTGTGTGTGTGTGTGTGTATATACACACACATACATACATACATACATACACACACACACTGCTAAATATCTTAACAACACATGGGACAACTTCCTCACAACAAAGAATTATCCAACCCAAATGTCAATAGTGCCTTTGTGGAAAAACCCTGGACTAAGTAAATAAATATACTGAGACCTCACAACAACCTTAGCTAACATAGACTGAAATTTATCATAAAGAATATCATTTGGGATCTCATGTCCAAGCACTGTAGAAAACATATTAAAAGATATTTTCACCTATAAGTTTTTGCTTTTAATTTATGGGTTTTCCCAGAAAGCATTATAATAAAGCTACTTGGTATATTCATCTAATAAGGCAGTATACTCCATGGAAGGTAATGAAGTAAGTAGTGTGAATGTGCAGAGGAATGTGTTTGTGAATGTGAGTGGGTTTAAGAAGGTAAGAAATGACTTGGCCAATGAAGGAGAGCAAAATATATCACTACAAATTATGCCAATTTTTCATAAAGGTTATCTTATGCTGATTTTTTTAAAGTTCATTTAATAAATGGTAAAAGAATGAATAAAGTCCTTTACAAATTAAACATCTTTATAAAATATGTGAAATATGATTCCATAGTGTTTATCTGCTCAATTATTCAGGATCGTACTTTCTATACAAATAACTCTCCCCAGTTGAAGGTAACTATGCCAAATCTACACAAAAGAATGGTATCATAAGATTTTACTTCTTTTGTCTCGAGATTCTGTTTCCTGCTTTATTTTTTTTCATTTTTTATTACTTTATATTAGTTTCAGGTATACAGGACAATGGTTAGACATTTATATAATTTATGAAGTGATCCTCCAATGACTCTAGCACCCATGACACTACACACAGCCATTACAATAATAATTGACTATATTCCCTATGCTGTACTCTATATCCCCATGTTTTTTAACTACTAATTTGTGCTTTTTCATCTCTTCACCTTTTTCAACCAGCCCCCTTATCTCCCTCCCTTCTGGCAGTTACCAGTTTGTTTTCTGTATCTGTGTCTGTTTTCATATAGTTCGTTCATTTCTTTTGCTCCTTAGATTACACATATAAGTGAAATCATGTAGTATCTTTCTCTGTCTGACTTATTTCACTTAACGCAATACTCTCTAGGTCCATCAACGTCATCGCGAAGTAAGATTTTTCTTTTTTATGGCCGAGTAATATTTCATTACATATACGTGTCACAATTTCCTTATTCAATCATCTATTGATGGGCACTTAGGTTGCTTCCATGTATTGGCTATTTTGAATAGCACTGCTGTGAATATAGGGGTGCACAGATCTTTACGAACTAGTGTATTGGTTTTCTTTGGATAAATACTCGGAACTGCAATTGCTGAGTTTAAAAGTAGTTTTATTTTTAATTTTTCGAGGAACCTCCAAACTGTTTCCATAGTGGCTGTATCAATTTGCAATCCTACCAATAGTGTAAGAGGATTCCCTTTTCTCCAAATCCTCATCAACACTTGTTTTTTGATTTATTGATGATAGCCACTCTGATGGGTGTGAGGTGATATCTCATTGTGGTTTTAATTTGCATTTCTCTGATGATTAGTGATCTTGAACATCTTTTCATAATCTAATCTATTGGCCATCTATATGTCCTCTTTGGAGAAATACCTATTCAGGTCTTCTGCTTATTTTTTAATTGGATTGTTTGTTTTTCTATTGTTGAGTTGCATGAGTTCTTTATAAATTTTAGATATTAGCCCCTTATCAGATGTATCATAGATGAATATCTGCTCCCATTCAATAGATTGTCTTTTCGCTTTGTTGATAGTTTCCTTTGCTATGCAAAAACTTTTTAGTTAGACGTAGCCCCAATTGTTTCCCTTTTCCCAAGGCACATATCAGGAAAAAATATTACTAAGAACAATGTGAGTTTACTGCCTATGTTTTCTTCTAGGTGTTTTATGGTTTCAGGTCTTACATTTAAGTCTTTAATCCATTTTGGGTTTATTCCTGTATATGGTGTAAGAAAGTGGTCCAGTTTTATTTTAGGCTGATTATTTTAAAGAAACAGCAGAAGGAGAAACAGCTCTGAAAACTTTTATAAGAGACATTTATACTTATCAGGAAAATCTCCACCTGTAAAGGTTTCTCTGTCTCTGTATAAGAAAGAGGAAGACTAAATCTCTAGAAACTCTTATCAATGGAGAATGAAATGACCTAAATCTGCATAACAACCTTACCCTTGTTTACTCTGCTTTTCAGGATAGCTTCCCATAACTGGCTTTCCTCTAACCCCCAACATTTTCTTTTGACTTTAGCTGGAGATGGTTTTTAAGGTGTTGCCTTGGGCCATTTCGGTATCTCTATAGTGTATATGGGAGGTGTACATGTTTTTAACTTCCTGTTTGTTTTTCTCCTCTTAATGTTTATTTTGTTACAGAGGGTTCTCAGCCATATAGCTCCAGTAATGTAGGGAGGAAGTATGAGAACTAAATGTTAAATCAAGCTATTTTCAGACTGCAATGTGCTGATCAGCTCTACTGCCAGACTGAGAGGAAACCTGAATAACAAAGGAGTTTCTGCTGGGATTATTAACAAACCATTTACCCAAACCATGAAGGAAGAACAAAGATTTTACCTCACATTCATTCCCTCTGGCCAAAAATAATGGGGAACCTATAGATCAAAGGCTGGGGATTGTCAGCAGGCTTTCTTGCCACATACCCATTCCTTTCACCTTACATATCCTTACTTTCACACTGTATGCCCACACCATCAAAGGAAAATGGGTTAACAAAAATTTTTAACTATAATTTATAGAAACTAAGAATGATATATTGAAGAGGAATTTTCCACTCAAATGGCTAACCTTGTAATCAGCTTTTTGTTGTGCTTCTGTAGACATGCTTGCTACATAGGCAGAAGGACAGAGTGATCTCAAGATCAACTGAAGACTCATCCTCTCCCTTGGTTGTTCTGTCTAGATAACAGATGTTTTGCCTAAGTTCCTGTTTGAAAATCTCATGCTCTGTAACTGCCCGTAGCCCATAGCAACTCCTGCATGTGCCTGTAACCCATGGCAACTCCCAGGTCTGTAACCGGCTGAGGACAAATCAACCAATCAGCCCATGCCAACTGTAACAGTGTGGATGTAAAAAGCAAAATTGCCCCTAAGCTCAGCGCCCAGATCTTCAGAGTGCTAGCTCTTCTGGGACTGCCAGCGTAATAAACTTGAGTTCTCCAACTCTCTGAGTGCTGCTTAGTTTCTCGCCGGTCTTGTTCCGCAACATTTCTGCAACAATATAACCTGAATTCCCTGAACACTTGGGGTCCCTCTCATTGTCTTTTCCATCTCTCTGTCCTTCTTACCTCTCTCTTTGTCTCTGAGACGAGGCCAAGCTCTGCCTATGGAGCATTGTCTCTTTTCTAATAAACTTCCCTTTTAACTCTAACTCTGGTGTGTACTTGAATTCTTTCCAGCACTCATGGAGATTCACCCTGTCCTATGTCACTAGGAACACAAAACCAGATTTTCCTGAATAATTCGTGCAAACTATGATATTGTGTAGAAAGAAGTTTGTGAAGACCAAGATTATTAACACTCAAAGTTACCTTCTGGGTTCAAGATGTATTATATGGTCAAGAGACTATAGATGCTATCGAGAAGGGTGATATGACAAAACACACTCACTGAAAGAGTTGCTTGAGAAAATGGGAGCAGAGAGAAGGAGTAGAGAATAATTAAGTTAGTGATAATGCAAAGAATGAAGGTGTGTCTGAAAATCCCAAAGAAACAATGCATTTCTGGGCAAACAGAGTCTCAAATGAGGAAGCAATCATTAGGCTATATAGTTCCCCAACTTGTTTCCTCACTAGAGGAAATGTCTTAGTAATGCAGCTCCCACTTGGATAAGGGAATCTGTCAAGGAGCCCAAGAAAAGATTGAGGTAACTCTTGTTTTCCCCCTAGAAAGAACTAAATTGAGGAAATCTGGTGCTACAGGAGAACTGCCACAGTAAAGGTAAAACAGGTAGAGTTCTCTTCATGAATTTTAACTGTTAAAATGCCTTTGGGGGTGTATGACCAGTTGTGGGGGGAAGGAAAGGAATCTATTCAAAAGTAATTTCCAGAATCACTTACTGCACTAATTATAGGCCTTTCTACTCTAGCTCAAAACTTTAAGAAAAAGGTCTTTTCCTCCTTTAAATGTAAACTGAATTAATCTCCTGAGCTTATATAAAAAAAAGTGCCTAATTAGCTTAAATTCCTCAGGTGAGGTCACTCAAACAGAACTGAAGTTATTTCTATTTTTTCCTTTTTCTTGATGGGTAACTGGAGAAAATTTACTAATCAGCAAAACAGAGGGTGTTTTAATTCCAAGCATGCGTATAATAATCCCATCTAACACTGTAGAATTTTCATTTTCACAAAGCACTAACTCACTGGAGTCCTTTTATACCAACTGTATCTATATAAAGCTGGTATTTTCAGATTAAGCTATTCTTTGACCCTTGTTTCTATCCTACTTTGCTACTGTGATTCTGCAAAAAGTCAAATTGGTTGTTAAATATAAGGCACAAATTCACCAACAGCAATTCAGCATGAAAGTGCTTCTAAAGGGAACACTTAGAAAAGATTTGAATGTAGTGCCTGAGTAGAGATGAATGCACACACACGTCTTCCAGCAATGACACTGAAATCTTTTACACAACACATCTGTCACCACACTGAATAGATCAGTTGATTGTCATTTTCACTACACATACTTTGTATCAACTATTGTTGAGAGGTATTTCTTCCATAAGGTAAAGCTGTATTTTAATCCTCCCATCATCTCCTTAAATATTAATATGCTTAAGACACTGTGTGATAAAATATAACACTATTTTCAAAGAACAGCAGGATGTTTTTACTGATTCATACATAACTCAACCCAATTGGGAACATGGAATTAATAAAAAGAAAATACAATTAGTTAAATGTTACCTGATTCACTACCCAACTAGATTTACTGTAGGCCAAAGTAATTAACAAATCTCAGTTATACTAGCACTTGAAGCTCATCTACACTAAAAAGAAAGGATTTAAATTTACATATTTACATATTTAAATTGCAGTCATAACTTTGGGGTTTAGGATAGGACGCTGAAGTCATGAAAGTTATGATAAAGAGTAAGTGATGGAAACTAGCTGGAAATTTTTCTGTTTGGAAGTTTCTGAGATACAATTAAGAGTAAGCCAGATCTTAAAGCAGGAAGTTACACAAGAGTATGTTGGAAACTATCTTGAAAATTCCAGAGGTCTCTTGCTGTTCGCTCAACATATTTTTTGCCTTCCCTCTCTTCATATTATTCTGTGAAGAAAAAGCAGACCCACCTGATATAGTGTTTGTCCACATTTCTTAAGGGAGTTAAAAATACATAGGAGACCATACAGGAATGAGAATATTGGATATTAGTAGAGTCTACGTAAATTACAAACACCTTAAGGTCAGGGCCTATGTATTTTTGTTTTTTACACTTTTGCATCTCAGGTAAGACACAGGAATAATTACTGTTAGTGAAGAAACTCCCCTAATGAGGGCTTTTGTGAGAGCATAATCTTTGTAACTATCCACAGTGCTCTGATTATAGGCATAACTCAGAGATATTGTAAGTTCAGTTCGAGACCACCCAATAAAGCAAGTATTGCAATGAAACTAATAGTAATCTTTTTGCTTTTGAATGCTCTTGTCTTCGATTTGTAAAAACAAAACAAAACACACACACACACACACACACACACACACACACCCCTTTGAGGCACAATAAAGCAAAGTCCAATAAAACGTGTATGCTTATACTCAAAACATTTAGCAAATGTTGCCATTTGAATGTCTGAAAAACCGAATCTAAACGTGCAGCTTTCTATCAACTCTATCATTGGTAATTTTGCAAGAAACAATTATTTATGGAACTGCTATGTGTCAGACACTGGCCTATCCTCACAAAGCATACAGTCAAGTCCAGTAACTCTCAACTTTGGTTGCACATTAGAATCACCTGAGGGACTTAAAAAATAGCAATGCCTGGATCCCACTCCAGACTAATTAAATCAGGATCTATGAGAGTAAAGAATGGATATTATTTGTTTTTAAATTTCATCAGGTGATCCTAATATGCAGGCAGAGTTAAGAAATGCTAGTCCAGCAGATCTAAATTTTTACTAAATCACTTAGAAAATGGTTCCACAGTGATACATGTAGGACGTAGGCTGTTTCTCTTATATTAGAAGCTCTGGAACAATTTTCTGCTTCTGTTTTTAACTAGTTGGTTGTAGCAATCACCCCAAAATGCAATATAGCTTAAAAATATAAATATCAGCCCAAGGTCACAGTCCAAGTACTCAGCACAAGGCTGCGCACAGATAGACACTTATACATTACATACACTTTTGCATCCATGTTTTTGCTGCTATTATAGATTTTGGAGCACTTTACACCATGCCCATGTAATAAAACTTGATGACAATTGGTTTCTCTGGAAGCAATTTCCAAGAATGGCTGACCTCTCAACAGTCTATTTGGTGTGAACAAACTAACATGCCATGATTTCCAAATAACTTTGCATTATGAATTCAGTACGGATGGCCATGTTTGGAATGTATTTCTAAAGTGAAAGGAATCTAAAACCAAGGTATGAAAATACTATCACATGTTATTCAGAACTTAATTTACAGAACAAAAATCTGAAGATGCCTAAATATGTTTCCTGGAACACTTGAACATATATCTGAACAATAATCTCATAAATTAGAGAAAAATGTCATCATTTGAACAAACTCACTAGCTAATAAAAGGTAAAAGAGAAGAATATTCAATATGCTTCAGTATTCCTAAAACTCATCTTTTAAACCAAATGTACAAAGTACATATCACATTATTGTGGAAAAATTTAACTTTCTAGGATATATACCTAAACCAAAAATAAAGACATCAAATTTATGGAAGGGAAGGATTTTTTTTTTTTTTTGGATGTGTTCTTAGCTACTCCCTGACTTATGTAATAAATATATATAGTTTTTTAAACTCATGGAAAACATCAAATTGAATCAATTATGGTCATTCCTAGTCAAGGTAATCTTTGTGGAGGTATCAAGGAACATTTTGAATCAGGGATGAGGGTCATGGTTGTCTACACGGTATCAATCAGAAAAATTTAGTGCCGTGCCCAAGTATAGTCCTTTTTGGCATTAACATTCATACTTCTCAAAGCAAATTTTGGGGTAGTTAGACTAGCCAGCAGCTCTTAGCACTAGATGCACATTTTAATCACTCTTGGGAGCTCATAAAGTACCAGTTTTGGGTTCCACTTCTAGAGACTCTGATTTAATAGGTTCCCAAGAGAGTATAAGGGCCCAAATGGTATTAGTAGGCAAAATCATCCACACTGATGCTCAGACCAGTGTCAAGGAACCACTGTATATTTGTGGACATGAGTACTAACAGACATTGGTGTTTGAGGTGCCAGGCCCAACTGGAGGATATAGGTTTGAATGCAGTTCCCACAGTTATAAAATGAGGATTAAATGACTTCTAAGTTCCCTTCTGTTTATAAAATATCGAATATGATTATGCTTCTAAGATTCTAGAGTAGCTGAAAAAAATCTGATATTATGTTAACAAAGGAAGACAAAATGGTTATTGAATATGCAAATAGCAGTATCTGATCACAAACAAATGTGCTTATTTAAATAAGGAGAATTGGAGTCAGCTTCCACATATCCAAGCTGTGTACGTGAATAAAGGCAGAAACAGTCCATGACCGCATGAATAGTTGAGGTTTGAGACCCAAAAAGGTCACAACTAAGGAGTAAGAAACTGAGTTCAGTCAAAAAAGAAATTGGGCCCAATGACCCACAAATGATCAGGGATGTTCACACAAAGAACTATGGGTATATGATTGCAAATCACAAGAAAGAAGCTGTAGACTCTCTTTGTTTAAGTCCCTTAACTTCTTACACTAACTCCCTTGAAACACAGAATGAATTTAGCTTTGGCCTATACATTTACAGGACTTGCATACCCATCTCCTGAATAAGCCTTCTTAAGCCAATGATCATGTTTCTAAAAAACATTTTACTCTTTGCCTTTCTTCACTGAACTCAACTCCCAGTCCTGGGATAAATGGGTCTGGAAAACATTATGGTCTGTGAATTCCTATTTTAACACAGATCATCTATTGTATCATGCATATTATCAATTGGGGTGATTAATACATTAGCCCAAATGAATCTGAAGAGTTGTATTTTTCATGCCATATTTTAGTTATAGAATTATTATATCCAGATATATTTGCTTATTATACCGAATTTTTCTTGAGTCAGTAATTAAGAAATTCTGGTAATTCAAAAAATATAAAATGTAAGTTGAAGTAAAATGGGTAAGGTTATCAAATTAGTTTAATAAGAACTTATTTTTTATTTTTTAAATTTATTTGTGAACAGAATCTGTTACTGGCTGACCTATAACAGCCAATTCCCTCTACATTCTTATTAATATGATCTTAGGTTCGTTCAGGTATCCTTGCTCCTCTACTTGTCCATATGCTTCAAGAAAGTCTACAAAACCACAATGAGATGCCACTTCATACCCACAAGGGTAATTGTAATAAAAAAGACAGATAATTACAAGTAATGTAGAGAACGTGGAGAAATTGTAAAAAATTATTCAACCATTGTGGAAAAGAGTTTGGCAATTCATCAAAAAGTTAAACATAAAGTTCTCATATGACCCAGAAATTCTACTAGGTATATATGTAAGTGAAAACATATATTCACGCAAATACTTATACATGAATGTTCATAACAGCATTTTCACAATAGCGAAAAGGTAGAAATAACCCAAATGTCCAACTGATTAATGAATAAACAAATGCAGTGTGCCCATAAAATGGAATATTATAAAGCTATAAGAAGTAATGCTGTGCTGGTACACACTACATGGATGAACTTTGAAAACATGCTAAATGAAAGAAACAAATCATAAAAGGCCATATAATGTATGATTCTTCTTATATGAAATATCCAGAATAGGCAAATATGGTGACAGAAAGTAGATTAGTGGTTGCTAGGGGCTAAGGAGAAGGGAGAATAGAGAGTGACTACTCAAAGGATATGGGATTTCCTTTAAGGGTGATTCAAATGTTCTAAAATTGACTTATGGTAACTGTTGCACAACTCTGTGAAAAGAACAAAAGCCATTGAATTGTACACACTAAATGTGTGAATTTTATTGTATGTGAGCTATATGTCAATAAAGCTGCTAAAAAAGTCTATCCACAGCCCTAGCCCTAGTCTCAGCTGTAACGCAAGCCCAGAACCAGACCCAGACTCAATTACAGAGTGTCAATATGAACGAGTGTAAGTTGATTATGGTCATTCAATTCTCTTTGGCTAAGGAGGATTCATGTGACCCAATTTTGACCAACGGGCTGTGAGGAAAATGTTTCTTGGGGTAAAAGAGTGAATAAGATTTATTAGCACTTAAAGAGTTACAAGAAACAATTATTTTTTCTGCCCCCTTATGAATTGTTGTACAAAGATGTGATGCCTGGAACTGTTGCAGCCATATTTACATTATGAGGAACAAGCTACCCTACATACTGTGGACAGAAGAGCAAGAAATAAAATGATGTCTTTAAGCCATCTAGGTAACCAACCCTACTTTAAGAGTTCTTGTTATGTAGAATAATAAATCTCTTTATTGTTAAAGTCACTCTGAGTTGTAGGGTGTTTTGTTTTGTTTTGTTTTGTTTCAACTTATAGTCAAGAACATCCAAAATAATAAAGTTTATTTATTTATACTCCATCATATATCAAAATGACTTGAGGTGACTAAATAATTGTTTAAAGATAACTTACCAATGCCATCAACCCTATATGAACACCAAACCCACTATCCAAGAGAGATCAGAGAGATAATTATTTAAATCATTAATAGACTTTTCAAAAATTAACACAATTTCCTTAGTTCCTCTTTCTTTATCACTTTTCAGTATTTAACAGGGCTCCCAGAAAGTTCTTCCTTGTATATAATCTGATGTAAAAATATCTTAATATGATAGAAAAGCATGAAAAAACTCTTGTGGTATAGAGTTTAGGCACTAAAAAAGTTTAGAATTTGTAAGTTAACAAGCAGTTCTAATCATAATAACCAGGTTAAGTAGATTTGATGCAGATGCTTAAGTCCGGATAATAAACCAATCAGGTTTATTATGTCAGCAATGTTTTGTCTGCAAAATTACAAGAAATGTTTAATGAAACAAAACTCTACATCATTCTCAGTTCAAGACAGAAAATCCTTCATTTCACAGTAGACTTTAAGGCAGAGTGTGTGCATGTGTATTTAGGTGAGGGAATTTCTGAGAGTCTCTGTTAAGATCATTCACTAATAGAAATGAAGTTCCTAGTTCTTAAAATTTCAAGAAAAGAGACAAAGAAACCAGGGGCATTTCACCACAAGCCCAGTACCAAATGCTGGCACTGAAGAATTAAAATGTCAATTTCTCCTTTCCCAAAAGACATGGTGGCATGTATGGACCCTAGCCAATGGAAAAGCTTTTATTTTGTTGTTTTTCCCTAAAGCAATCCATGTGTTAAGACAGAGATTCTCAAGGGATTTGATTCAATTCAACTAACAGTAGGCAAGTGCCTACTATGTGCCAATTACTGTGAGACCCAGAGGTACTCAGAAAAGTGCACGGTAAGGGATGGCATTTTTGACTTCACCTCTATTGTTCCCTATATTGCCTGTGAAAATTATAATGGCTGTCGACAGAGTTTCACAGTGCTACACTGGAATCATGGAGGATAAACATATGGACTGAAGATACCACCTAATGAAGCATTCGTGCACTGTCAGAATTAAAATCCATAAACTTAAGACAACTTTTATATTTTTTACTTTACCATTATAATTCCTATCACTGATGATGTGTGACAAAGCATTTATTCCCTGCTTCTACTTCCTCAGTAACTCATTGTAATTTGATATCTGCTCTTTACACTCAACCGAACTTGCTCCTTAAAAAAAGTCACCAATATGACAAATCCAACTGCCCTTTTTCAGTCTTCAGCTTCTACAACTTTTCTGCAACATTTGATAGGGCTGACCACCGATTCACCTCTTGATTCTATCTTATCCGTTAGACTCCAAAACACTAACATTATCCTGGTCCTCATTCTAACTCTAACTCCCTTCACTAACTCTTATGTTGGCTACTCCTCCTCCATCAGCACCTCAGGTTTTTTTTCCCTCAGTTCATTTGTTTTGTTTGATTTCTATATTATTTCCTTTGATAATTGTATCCATAGCCACAGCTTCATATACACCTAAATTCTGGAGATACTAATGACTCTCATATCTACATCTCTAATCCCAAGCTCTTACCTAAACTCCAATTTCACAATCCCACCAGTCAGTTGACTATCAGCCCTTTGTGCACCTCAAAACATCATGTCCATAATGGAACATCCCTTCCCATTACAAATCTACTCCACCTCCTAAATGTCCAATTTCATTTACCGATACCCATACTCCCGGTATCCCAAGATTTAAATTTTGGAGTCATTCTGACCTTACCTCTCACTTTTAACATCCCATCTTCCTGGAGTTACTGAAGTTTGAAAATTCAACTATCATACTGTCTCTACCATATGTCCATTTCTTACTATCCCCACTGACACTAGTTTAATTTGTACCACCATCAACTCTTATCTAGGCTGTGCTGTTGGCATCTTAAATGGTAATCTTGCCTTTAATCTCTCTAGAAACTATGTTACTGATATAGCTATAAACTGGAAGTTGGAAAGAAATCACTATTTGGTAGTATGTGATTGTTGGGCAAGACCTACCACAAAGGGACTTTCTTGCCTCATATTGTCCCACTTACCCTAGGGTAAGTGTCATTAGCCAGTGAGTAACCCTTGCCACAGACTGTCACAATCAAATAACTTACTTGGCACTACATCATCATAATAACTACCTAGAAAGAATAAATAGGTAATGATCAAGAGAGATTGATATAACTTATATTTAGATTGGCTAGAAGAAGCAAAAGTAAAGATGTTCTAGGATAGCATTAAGGATAGAGCTGTTGGTGTTCCTTCAGGAAAATAAGTGTTAAAAAATATTCATGACCTCTGCTTAATGTTTAGCCTGGTGCTAACCCTTTGGAATATGGTTTTGACAAATAAACTTCAGAAAAGCCTATTTCCTAAAAATAGCATATTCTTCAATATGGACAATTTTAAACATAATATATAAAATAAAGTGTCTTATGGTCATTTTTTTCTTCTCATCCATTCTCCATTCTGTAAATTTTAATTTATAAGTTAATGAATTCTAAACCACTAAAAATAATTTACACCACTAAAATAACATGATACTAGACTTATCAGGGTGATCACTTCATAAGTTATATAAAAGTCTAATCACTATGTTGTACATCTGAAACTAATATAACAGTAGTTAAAAACAAAAAATAATAAAAAGCAAAATAAGTATACCATATGAATTTTTGTCACTTCTTTGCTCAAGGATTTATTTTGCTCTGGGTGATAACTTAATATCTGTTTCCTAACACCTAGCAATTCTAACATATCTTAGCACACCTGCCAATATCTATGCAACACTTAAAAGGTTGTATCTACACAACTCTGAAACTTCCAACTGAAAAGCCAAATTTTGAGGTAATCTACAAGCTGGTTTGCCTGTAAACCATGAAACAACAAGCTTAAGTGATTTTTTTTCTGAGTGTAATTAACATGTAGTGCTTCTATAATAATGAGATCATTTGGAGAGAAACAACTGAATTCAATCAAACTGGTTGTTTTCACAACAGTTCCAAATCAGTTAATTTCAAAACAACAAATTCTTTGACTCATTTCAGTCATGTGTATACACAAAACCTGAACTGGCCATTTTTTAAAGTAATATATAGACATAGCCTACTGTGATACTCTTCTAAATGATAAAGCCCCACCATCTCAAGCCACTTTCAATCCCTCCTATAACACAGTGTGTTCCCCACTTATCCTAGATTTTGCTTTCTGTGATTTCAGTTACCTGAAGTCAACCTCAGTCCAAAAATATTGAATTTCCCCAACCATCAACATCATTATGGCTCAGTGATCCAGGATCACCAAAGCAAATGATCCTCCCTCTGACATATCATCAGATATGTCACTCACCTCACTTCATCTCATCACACAGGCATTCTATCATCTCACATCATCACAGGAGAGTGAGTAGAGTAAAATAAATTTTAGAGAGAGACCACATTTACATAACTTCGATTATTATATTGTTATAATTGTTCTATTTTATTACTAGTTATCGTTGTTAATCTGTTACTGTGCTAATTTATAAATTAAACTTTATCATAGGTATGTATGTAGAGCTGACCTCTGAACAACATGGATTTGAACTTCATGGGTCCACTTATATGAAGATTTTTTCCCAATAAATATTACAAATGTATTCTCTCTTATAATTTTCATAATAATATTTTCTCTTCTCTAGTTTACTTTCTTATAAGAATACAGTATATGACAAATAAAAGATGCATTAATTGACTGTTTATGTTACCAGTAAGACTTCTGGTCAACAATAAGCTATTAGTAGTTAAGTTTTGGGAGAGCAAAAAGTTTTGCATGGATTTTCAACCGTGTGAGTGTCAGTGCTCTAAGTGCCATGTTATTCAAGGGTCAACTTTTTTGGGGGGAAAACATTGTATATATAGAATTTAGCACTACCTATAGTTTGAGGCATCCACTGTGATTTTTAAACAGATCCCCCATGAATAAGAGGAGACTAATTTACCATTTTATCATATCACATAACTGCTTAACATCCTCAAATAATTTTTTTTTTCTTGCCTATAAAATAAGGTCTGAACCTTTGATTGTCATTTTGCCCAAACGGAATATTTTCACTCCTCTTCCCAATCTCTCTAGATTATAGAGTTTCCTCAAGCCCCAGTGTCTCAACACCTATACAAAAGCATCCATAAATACTATAGTCTGCACTGTTTCTCTTTCCTTAATTTGTATTGCACGTAAAATCTAAAGAACATAAAGTTAACACTTGAAATGTCAAAATTATTGCTTTATACTTGGCAGAGTACCCAACAGAGTACCTAGCACAAAGTGGACACTCTATGAACACTTGTAAACTTGCTTTTTTGACTTCGTCCATTGGACTAAGAATGTAACTAAGGTGTGATAGCAACTTTCACAGAGTAAATAACAGAGAAATGCTACTTTCTTATGTGCCTTTAATTCTGTATTGAATCAATGTTAACTTGTATAAATATGGTGTTGGGGGAGAGCTCTATGGATACCCTGGACTGCCAGAAAGACAAACAAGTGGGTCCTAGAGCAAATTAACCCTAAAATATCACTAGGCACAAAAATGACAAAACTGAAGCTACTTTCTTCAGATACATCATGAGAAGTCAGGGTTCTTTGAAAAAGACAATAATACCAAGGAAAACAAGGCCAGCAGGAAAAGAGAAAGACCAAATATGACATGGATTGAATCCATAAAAGAAGTGATAGGCATGAGTCTTCGGGAGCTGAGCAGGGCTTCCAATACCAACCACCTCTTCCATTCAACTTCTATCAAAAGGTGTCAATGATGGCATATCATATTTATGATTAGAAAACAAGCTAGATTCGATAGGACAAGTGTTGCTAAAGCTTGCATAAAAAAGTTGTCAGTGACTCAAATGACACTGAGTGTCTGTCATTACAGATTAGTTTACAGTGAGAAAGTGATTCTCATTTACATTATCTAGGCCATGGAAAGAAACCTTCTATATTAATTTACATAATCTATCATTAATGAAATTATACCAATTCTTAAAACCATTATTAGGATAGAAGAGACATGGAAGGAAGAGGTAGGAAAGAACAAGATTGAGGATTGGTTTTTCATATTAAACATAAATGTGGAAGAAGTTGGATTTTTGTCATGTTCTCTGTATCTATTAATACACAATACATCCATGATTCAAAACAAAATCATTAGACACTAACAGAGAGAAATGTGCATGCGGATCTAAGACATTATTTTATTTATAAGATGTCCTCTCCACAGAAAGCCTAAATTCACTTTACTACACTGCATGAAATAAAGAGTATTAAAAAAAATGTAGACACCTACATCATAAGGCATCACAATGATAGATAATGTTCCATGATGTGGTGAAATTCCCATTGATACAGGTAGGAAGAAGAGAAGCGGAGATGGTTTTAATGACAGTAGGAAGACAAAAGCTGAGCTGCTTTACTGCTCAACTTTTAAAAGACTGGTGGCACTAGACTCACAATTCAGGAAGAACACTATGCTAAAACTCCTTAACCTTTCTTCAACAGAGAACTCAGGTAGTGAAAATTACATGGACATTTAGAAAACACTGTCTTCTCCCTGTTCACCATATATTTTATCACTACTATTGCTAATAAAGTAGTCACATTCTTAAGCCATCATCGATGGCTTGAGTTACATTCTGGGTGCTTCAAGAGCCACCATTCTTGCCATTAGAAAGAAGAATACTTTTACTAAAGAATAACTCAAATGATTCAGTGCTAATGGCACTCAAGTTTTTTAACATGTGGTATAAATTGAGATAGAGTACGTTTTGAAAGTGCATATGGGTGCATAATAACGTGAGCAGATCAATATCTGTTCCTCATTTTGTATCCTATTTGTTAGGGAGTAGAATCTAATAACATATAATGCCTTATTTTAGAAAACATATCATTAGAAATATTTTAAAAACATGGACCTTCTGATAACTATTAACTATATAAAACTAATAACTATAAAACATCATAATGTCATTAGCAAACAACATTGTTAGGCAGAACAGGTATGTGCAAGGACAGCCTCACCCTCTCCACAATATGACTCTGGAAATTTTACCTTTCTTCAGATCTCCCCCTGGTTTAGCCCCTGCAGGGGGAATAAGCCAAAACCAGTCTTTTCCAGCCTAGACACTCTCTTTGGCTAAGGCATGACCCTTGGCTAATAATATCATTATAATCTCATCCGCATTGCACATACTGCAGCTCCCATCTGCACCGGAGGCCAAGACTGTTCTGGAAACACCATTTGAGGAAGAAAAAGCAAAACATCGAGCTCCCCTCCTACTGGGACAAAACAAGGCTACCTCAGCACTGTTTTCAGCACTATGTTTTCTCAGGCTCAGCCTTCAGGGAGAACAAAAACTTCATAACCAGCCATCTCGTCTGTCTGTCTGTCTGTCTGTCTGTCTGTCTGTCTGTGTGTCTGTCTGTCTGTCTGTCTGTCTGTCTGTCTCTCTGTCTCTGTCTCTCTCTCTCCTGCCTTCCACTTTCTTTCCTTCCTCCCTCCCCTCCCTTCCTTCCTCCCTCTCTCTCACTCAAGCCAGCATTTACCCCTCAAATGTGTACTTTTGCTTTAGAACTTTCCTGCTTGCTGTTCGTCTTGCCTTTGAATTCTTTCTTGTGGAATAAGACAAGATTCTGGTCACTGGACCAGGATGCAGCAGCTTTAGGTGACCAAACACGTATAACATGTAAAGCCTGGTTGCAAAGGCTATAAAATGAAAAACTGACTAAATATTTGTCCTAACATAGCCTGAATAATAGTAAGAACATAAAATCTGGGGCAAAACTGGATGAACTGCAAAGATCCCAAGATGACTTGAACAACCAGACAGCAGTGTCCTAAAATTTATTATAGTAATAGTCAGTTGTTCAATAGCCTATATGAAATGATTTGGTGATTTCAGTCTCATTCCCAATAAACAGATGTTCACATCATTATAATTATTATGGAAATGGTAAACTTTTTGTACTTTCAGTAGAGAGAGCAAGAATCTTAAGGGCACAGAGAACCTATTTGTAGGAAATGGTCCCTCTAGGTGAGCCCAAGGGCACTTTTTAGGGGCAAAAACTTTTATTTTCATAAACTTTTGAGTATGAATACTCTGATTCAATAAAGAACTACAGCCTCCATGATTTGGGACTTAAAAATAAACAAGGCAAAAATTGGCCTACCATAGGATCAAAGAGAAATTATATTACAAGATAGAGCTGGAGAAGCTGAATACTTTTGTTTTCTGTATTATTTTTTCTCTCATCCTAATTCTTTACTGTTAAGTCATAAGTATCATATAGAAAACTTTGGATTGGGAGTGAAAAAAAACATAAGTTTTAGCTCTCATTTTCCACTATCCTGCTTGTCTAATTCTGGACAAGTAATTCCTCTGTAAAGTGGGAGTAGAGCTTTGCTCTCTGAATGTGACAGGGCTGATGTTCAGATCCAATGAGGTAATAAATAGAAAAAAAATCAAACAAACTATAAGTGATATGTTTAAATACACTGACTGATCTGAGAAGCTTCTTTCTTCATGAAGGGAATCAAAATTTTGCTACCCTGAAGCTGCATTTTATGATATTGATTTTAAGTTGTTTATTAAGGAACAAGACTCAGAAATAACCTTTGACTCCCTACCTCCCCCACACCCGCAAACACACACCATTTCCTGCCAAAGAGATTCAGGCAGAGAAATCGGCTTCAGGAAGTAAATATTAGAATGCTGCCTTAGCCTAATTTGAATTAGTATAGTAAATAAGGAAGTTTCGGGCAGGGAACTATTAGCTAGGATTCCTCTGTGTCCCATTGTTTCTGAGTAGCCTAGCAAGAATAAGCCTGCCAAGTATGTTCCATCCTTCCTCAATTATCTGAAAATTGCCCATTCTCACTGCTGAAATCTAATACCCATCCTCATGCCCCTCCCCTCCTTTGTCCAAAAATGTCATGTTTACCTTTTGTTGCCTCTCTTTCTCTATTTGGAATTTTCATGCTTATGTGAATTACTTATGCACATGTATTAAAACTTTGATTTTCCGTCCTGTTAATCTGTCTGTTAATTTGATTACTATCCTAGCTAGAAAAACAGAAGATTGGAGGGAAAGTATTTTTTTCAGCCCCAACACTCATTACCTGAATAAATTCAATAGTGGGATCATCAAACTCTGGCCTTGATCATTACAACTTCCTACCTTCTTTACAAAGTAAATAAAGAAGCCAGAATAAGTTATAACAATTTTGTATCAGGGGATATATTTGCAGATTGTTACACTCAAACTCACCTTGCTTTATTGACAAGTGTGTATGTGTGTATATGTGTGTGTCTGTATTGTACCTCTGCAGCAAGTTATAAGAAATTTATGATTATAAAAAATACATTTATTATTGTCTATTTCTTCAGTATTTCTTTTTCAGACAAATACACCTAATAGGGTTCTGCCGTCTTCTGGAACTGAACATTGTGTTTCTTCTAGAGTAACCTAACACAGGGCCTTGGAACATCATAAGTGTACAGTAAATTTTTGCTGAAAATATGAGCTACCCCCACAAGGGGATCACCTGTTTTCTCTGTGTTCTCTCAGTTCTTTTGCACACTTTCCTTTTAGATTTGGTGTCTGTACCAAGGTACTTGTATTGTCATTGCTTGTATTTAGTGTTAGTTATATGTGGCAAACACATCCTAGGGTAACACACAACAAGTCATGCCCTTATGTAATCCCCTCCACTTGAGTGTGAACAAAATCTATTATTACTTCTAATCAATAGAATATGGAAAAGGCAAAGAGATTTTCAGGTGTAATTAGGACCCCCTAATGAGTTGACTTTAGCTTAATCAAAAGGGAGGTTATCTTGCGGTGGGCTAGACCTAGGTAGAAACGCCCTTTAAAAGAAAGTATGGGCCATCTCTGAAGTCAGAGATTTGAATCAGCAGAGATTCCCTCTCTGTCCATGCTTGGCTTGGAAGAACCATGCTGCTATGAATTCTACAGTTGCAAAGAAATTAATTCTGTGAACAACATAAGGGAGTTGGAAGTAGATTTTTCCCCAGTTTAGTCTCCAGATCAGAATGAGCCGAGGTAACACATAGACTATACAGCCTTGTGAGACTCCGTGCAGAGAAATATGCTGTGGCCAGATTTCTGACTTACAGAATTTGTAAAGATAATTGGTGGTGTTTTTAGCTACTCAGTTTGTAATAATTTGTTACCAGACATAGAAAACCAATATGCCCCGGGTGTGCACAGATAATGTTTCTCATCCTAGAGGATAAGTACTTTGAGAAAAGAAGATATATTACCAGTTTTTACTCCCTCTCAGTACCTAGTGTCCAGCCAAATACACCACAGACATACTTGCACACCAAAATAATGTTTCTACTTATGAACACTAGGTATTAGTGTACCCCTTGATGAAATCATTTTCAACTGAGGAAGTAAAACACAACATACTGAATTCTATTTTGTCACATATTTTTCAGCAGAGTGGCAAAAATTAGATGCAAATGAATAACAGTGGGAGTTGTGTACCTACTCATCAATGCATGAAGCTGAAAAATGATCACATTCTTTTTAAAGATGGTAATAATGTCAGATGAAAAAAATAATTCAGAAATCCAATTACAATGAAATGACTAATGAACTGGCAATGGTGGGCACACGTGGCTGGTATAAATCAGACTTATTTTCCTCTTCCTTACTTTACTACTCAGTCAGGCTATGGCTTTGCTTTTAAACTATTTTACAACTGACCCCCAGATAGTTTTTAATAGATTTAATTTTATCTTAAAATTAACCCCCCTGAGCCCATGATAATTTGCTTACGTAAAATACAGTAATTTCAATAGCTAAGTTTCTATTCAAAACCTTAACAATCTCCTTGCCAATCAAAAATCAATTTCTTCAACTCAGCAACATATAGGAGAAGCCAAAATTAAGGTCCCACAGGAAAACACCCAAGGCTTAGAAAGTTGTTTCTTCATTCAGTCTTGTTTCGTTTTGTTCTCACTCTCTTTTTTCTCTCTAGCTAAAAATATTATTTATTCATTACTATAAAGAGAACAGTAAGTGTGGAAAATAGCATGGAGAATCAAATCTGTCATACTGTTTTTATTATAAAAATCTAGGTATATATTCTCATTTCAGTTGCAAGAAATAGCAAACTTCAAGTAGCTTAATATTTTAGGCAAGATAAAAAAATATGAAATGTTATCAGTGACTTTCTGTTCATGTTGAGGTAGTAGATACTAGGAAATTCTAATGTGTTATTTAAGTTAAACAAGTCTGTTATCCCTTTGGTTAAAATGCAAACAGCACTGAATGACACACCCAAATGACAGACTGGCAGGTGAATCCTGCTCCATAGGGTTAGTCAGTGCACAACAGCTCCTATATTGTAGTCACAGCCAGTCCTCACAACCAATCAGTCTGAGGGTCAATCCCTCCCATTGACAAGTCAACAGCAACCAAGGCTCAATTGCAACAATAGGGCACATACAACCCATACAAGGGACACATCTGGAGCACCTGGCTCAGGTGACAAGGGAGACTGTGCTACTGAGCCCCACAGGACACCCATTATATAAGGCCACTCTGCTAAGACAAGGAGACACAGCAGCTCTACCTAATACACAGAAACAAATACAAGGAAGCAACCAAAATGGGGAGACAAAGAAACATGTCCCAAATGAAAGAACAAAACAAAGCTCAAGAAAAAAAGTGAACAAAATGGAGATGAGCAGTCTACCAGATGCAGAGTTCAAAACACTGGTTACAAGTATGCTTGATCTCAGTGAGAACATCAACAAAAATATAGGAAACATAAAAATGGAGATAGAAAACATAGAAAAGAACCAGTTAGAAATGAAGAAAACAATAACTGAAATAAAGAATACATTAGGGAGAATCAACAGTAGATTACATGAAGCAGAAGACTGAATCAGCCATTTGGAAGATAAGGTAGCAGAAAACACCCAGTAAGAATAGCACCAAGAAAAAAGAATCCAAAAAAATGAAGATAGTTTAAGGGGCCTCTGGGACAATGTCAAGCATACTTACATTCTAATCACAGGTATACCAGAAGGAGAAAAGAGAGAGTAAGGAATTGAAAACCTATTTGAAGAAATAATAATAGAAAACTTTAACCCAGCAAAGGAAGTATACATACAAGGAAATGCAGAGAGTCCCAAACAAGTTGAACCCAAAGAGGCCCACACCAAGACACATCATCATTAAAATGCCAAAGGTTAAATGCAAAGAGAGAATCTTAAAAGCAGCAAGAGGAAAACAAAGTTGGTTACCTACAAGGGAGCTTCCATAAGACTTATCAGATTTCTCAACAGAAACTTTGCTGTCCAGAAGGGATTGGCATGAAATATTCAAAGTGATGAAAATTAAGGACCTACAACCAACATCACACTACAGCAAAGTTATCATTTAGAATCAAAGGACAGATAAAGACCTTCCTAGACAAGAAAAATATTATAAAGGATTTCATCACCACCAAACCAGTATTACAAGAAATGTTAAAGAGATTTATTTTTTTAAAAGAAGAAAAAATATATATATAATGATAATAATGGTTTCAGATGGGTACTAGACTTATTGGGGTGAACACTTTGTAAGTTATACAATGTCTAATTAATGTAGGGAGGGGGCAAGAGAACTAAAGGTTAAATCAAGCTATATTCAGAAACTGCAATGTGCTGATTAGCCCTAAGCCCAGACCACTGGGAACATATGGAGCAAAGGAAGATTTCTGCTGGGGATACTAACAAACCATTTACTCATACCATGAAGAGAAAACAGAATCTTTTAGTTGCACCCTACACAAAATAAACACAATCATTTATTCCCTAAGCCTAAAACCATAAAGAACCTAAGATCAAAGGCGGAGGATTGTCAGTAGGCTTTCTCACCACATACCTAATTCTTTCACACTGTATATCCATACCATCAAAGGAAAATAGGTAAACAAGGTCTTTAAACTGTTATTCACAGAAACTAAAGAAAGATATATAAACTCAGTTTGCCAACACTTGGGGCTTTTTTTTTTTTTTTTTGCCTTTCCTTTTTCTGCCTTGGTCTTTGTCTCCGTCCCTCTCATTGTCTTTTTCTCCGTCCTTCTCATTGTCCTTTCTCTCTCCCTCTCTGTTCTTCTCGACTCTCTCACTTTTTATCTTTGAGAGAAGACCACGTTTTGTCTATGGAGCATTACTCCTTCTCTAATAAACTTTCCTTTTTCGTCTAACTCTGTTGTGCACTTGAATTCTTTCCTGTGGGCAGTCAAGGACTCTCTTTCTTTCGGTGCATGGACATTCAGGGGAATTTGTCCTGTCCTGCATCATAATCACTATGTTGCACACCTGAAACTAACATAATATTATATGTTAACTCTAACTGAAAAATTAAAATATATATATTTTTTAAAAATCCAAACGTCACTGTGAGAGCATCCCACAGAGCTTTAATTGACTTAGTTTATAGGGTCTTGTTTGAGAGTAGGTTTTATATTTTCCGGGGAGTGGACATAAAGGAGGAGGGAAATGGTAAATTCTCTCATTGCCTGAGGGAACAGGAGACATCTACCACTGAGATTTGAAAACATACACAAGAAAATGAGGTCCACCTTCCAAACCTGCTGAAGTTTCCTGTATTCAAGACTGAATGCAATACACTGTCAGTGGTCTGCGTTGCTACCTGCAGCTGTGAGTTGTAAGACTTCAGTTTCAGATGCATACTTAGGGATCTTTTTTCTACTTTAATAAGTCACAAAATGAATCAAGACAATCTCATCATTCTTAATACACATGCAAGTGAAAAGGACCCCAAAAAACTACTGTCTTGAATATACAGGACAGTTGAATAAGTTGATTCTGAAAATTTCGTGGCAAAAAGGAATATATTTCCACAACAAGTTCTTTTTGTAGATCATCTCCACCACCCCGTGGCCTTCATCACTTTTAGAAAATGTTCAAGGATATATATCCTCTAGAAAACTAAATGAACTTGGAAGATCAGTGAAGAGCTAGGAAGCTGGCCTTTTACTCATCCTTTCTTCTGAAATGGTTTTTCTAAACATCCTATAATGTAGCAATACTAGACAGTCCCTCAGACATAACCTAAACTATATGCCTTTGAAAGGAATATACTAAACTTTAGTATGGTATCAATGAATAAGATGTTAAATTGTCTAAGCTAGAATTAAAGCTTGTGGCAATGGTACAAAAAAGAAAGGAGGGAAGTGAAAGTCATTCTGAAGCACTGATGGGACAGTGATAAAATCTACTTTGATTATATATGAAAAGCAAAACGCAAGAAGGGTACAAAAAAAACTCCATGCTTTAAGCCTGGGTAGCTTAGAAAATGATGGTATCACTGACAGAAACTGAGAAGGTGGACAGAGGATCCAATCTTGTAAAAATATGCTCACCTTTAGAAACATGATGAGTTTCAGATATCAGCAGAATATTCAAGTGTACACATGTGATAGGAAGATGTAGATATAGGACCATAGTGTAAGAAAAAAAATTGTTTAAATCATTTATATAAAAATTAGCAGTTAAAAGTCATAATGGTAGATGAAATCTTCCATTTCCTAAGGAAGGAAAGGTAGAGGAAGAAGAACAGTTTGAGTATAGCAAACAGAAAATAATCCAGGAAGAAATCTGTTTTCTTTACTCAAGGAAGCTTCACGGGGAATTAACAATACTGACATCAGACTAAGAGAAGACAAACAGATTCTTCTCAGAATGGGGGTATGGGTTGGGTAAAGGATTAGGAGATACCAGAAAATGAGGCTCCTCTGATTTACTTTATCTATCTATCTATCTATCTATCTATCTATCTATCTATCTATCTAACTATCTATCATCTATCTATTGTGGCTACTTGTAGGGAGATAAAGCTCTCCAAATTCAAAAGAGTGCATGGTTTATCTCAGGAGGCCTGCATGCATAAAAAAGAAAAGGCTGGTTCTATGTATAGATAAAAGGAGTGTCAAAGGGAGTGTCAAAGGAAGTGCCGATTGTACCTTGATCTTCAGGATGTTACTTTAATCATGTTATCTTGGGAGACCAAAAGGAACAGATTGTGTTTAAAAGAAGGATAAGAAATAAACTCGGAGAGACAGTTGTGAGATCTGCTCCCCCTCCTGCACCCTGTCTGTCTTCTCTTTTTTCTCAGTCCCCGCTCCCCCATTCAGGTACCCAGTTTGACTTGGTCGGCTGGCTTCCGACAGCTACTGAAAACATTTTGAGACTATATTTCAGAATATTCCCACATGTATCGTACTTTAGAGAGGTCATATTAGGATCCTTTAATTGAGGTATTCCATAATAAGGGAATTCTCTGTGCAGGTGTCTGAAATTTATCTGCCATATCCAATGGTCCGATATAAGATTCACATGCCTTAACTTAGAAATTCCTAAATGTGGGTACCTAAACAAGAAAAACAAGTCAGATTTTTAAAAACCAAAATTATCCTATTAATAAATTTAGTATCAAATGGAGCTATGGGAAAATCGTAGCTGTAACCCTGTTTGAATACTGGCCATATCACTTCCTATTAACCTTAGCCAAATTACTTAACCTCTCTTGGCCTCAGTCTTCTAAACTTTAGAACTGGAGATGATAATGGTATTGGCTTCACAAGGTTATTGTTGGGATTAAATGAGATAACAGGTGTAAAATGAATAGAACAGTTCCTGGCTTTTATAAAGTAATTGCTCATAACTTGCTGTGTCACATACGTGCACTTGTCAATAAGCGACACATAGAAGAGTCTACATAATTTCTTTAAAGTAGGATAAAAATTGAATTTTCTATTATTGTTTAACATATAAGTATGTCAGTCACATAAGACTATCTATGTCTTAAACAGAAAAGTGAAAGAACAAGTTGAAGTCCTTTATAAAGACCTACTAAGTTTACAAAATAAAAAAACAAAAATTCAAGAATGAAAAAAAATATAAAACAAAGAAATATATTCATCCTCTTTGGCAAATGTCAAAAATGAGAAAAAGAGTAGATTCTCATGTGGTTTGGCAAACTGGAAATTTAAAATAGGAAATTATTATTTAAGGAATAGTCAATATGCAGTCCCCTTTCCAATTCCAGTCCTATTCAAAAGTATTATCATTTAAAGAAATGACTTTACGACACTGAAAGTAACCATCAGTGCTATGTGGATATCAAATATATTCGACCAATTTTATTTCCTTCCATGATAAAATGACAAGTCACAGAGATGAAGGCAAAATGATAAAATAATCTATTTTGATTTCTATAAAAAATTTGATTTAAATTCCATGGCATTCTTAAAACCTCTGAGAAAATAAAAAAGACTTACACTAGAGTTCAGTAAACTCATTACACAGAAGGGCACCAACAAGCCTGGAAGAGTGCTAAGGAGGGCCAGTGGCAAAACTAAGAAACAAACAATAGAAAGGGGAAATAGACCAGATATCTAGAGGAAAAATAAGGGATAAGAGAAAGAAAGAGTAGGAGGGAAAAACCATATCATAGCAAATGTGCCCAGTTAATATTTATAAAGTGCTTAGAACAGTGCCTGACATAAATGCTATACATGTATGCTAAATAAAGAATTCTGGGAGTTACTGGGTATCTCCCATGTATACAGGATGTATATATGTTATTAAACTTTGTTTTCTTTCTGTTTAAAAAAAAAGAATTCTGCACAGCAGTCCTCAAATAATGTCAATTCTTTATAAGGTTGACAAGAAAAAAAAAGCCTATTTCTGGCGGAGACTGCTGTCTGTATGGAGTTTGTAAGTTCTTCCATGTCTGTATAGGTTTTCTCTGGGGCCCTGGTTTCCTTCCATATCCCAAAGAAGTATCACATGAGAGAAACTGGTATATCTACATTTTTCAGTCTGAGTGAGTGTGGGTGTGAGTGCGCCTTGTGATGGGAGGGCATCCTGTCCAGGGTAGGTTCTGCCTTAAAACCTGAGCTGCCAAGATAGGCTCCAGTCACCTGCAACCTTGAAATGAAATGTTCAGGCCAGAAAAGAATTTTCTTACTTATTTTTATTCATCTTTCTTAAATTGATGTATAGCTCACATTTATTTTAAATTCTAATATTAGAAGTGTTTGGGGTCTTTATTTAGAAGTTGGTGACGTTTTTGTGACCAGAAATGTTCCATAGAAATTTAACTCTTGTTTCTAACAATTAGCCTGTGGTAAACTGGTTTAGTTATATGTTGTTTTGGTTAAAGTCACAGTTTCCAAGGAACTTTCGATGACGTTATGTGAGGACTTACTGTACTCATTAACGTTGACAATATGACTCCCTTACCCTTTGTGTAGACATTCACATTCTTGAAAGCAGAAGACTAGAGCCTTGATTTCTCAAGGTCCTCTGCAGCTCAGCATTTCACAGCTCTATGTATCCCATCATAAGAAAAAAATGATGGCATTATTGATGCTTAAGAATTCTATTTTCTATGTCATCACTTTCCAATTTACCTAAAGTTATAATAGTACTTTTTCTTTAATATATAGCACTCATTTGGTAGATTTCTTAGAATTTGTGTGCATGAGATACTTCATTTGCTACTAAACACATTAACGACTAGTATTCCTCAAACAGGCACTTCATTTATAAGATAACCCTGTTAGTAAGCTCTACTATAAATTATTTGGTACATGGAACTCTGTGTTCCCATCAGTAATGAAGCAGGCATTTTTATTCAAATGTAGCAGGATGTTCAGCTCCCAAGACAATGATTCTGCAGATAAAGCAGATACCATACTTGTAGTTTAGGCTCTCAGGGGCAAAAATCTTAATGGAGGCCAAAATTTCCTCAAATTTTATGGAAATAACCCTTTAAAAGGTTTGCATTTGGCGGTCCTTCTCAATGTCAATTCTGATTTCGCCTGAGGTCAGAATATTCTTGACAGGCCTCTCCCGCCTTTGCTATTCTTTAATAGTACTGTAATTTCCTCACTTCTCTTTCTAATGAATATTTCGACTGTCTCAAGGAATAATCATTGTGTGTTTACCAAATAACAAAATGACTTACAAAAATGTACTTAACTGAAAATCAGCCCTTCTTAGAATTATCATTTTTCTTTGAGCTCTTTCCTCTGCCTCCTCAACAACGGTCAACAATAAAATGAACAGTAACTTCATGCACTCTCTTATGATTAAAATCTTAAGCTTGATGCAAATTAGTACTCATAGGTAGCACTCACTTCATATAGTAAGTAGTAGAAGCTTGGATGAGGGTGTGTACACAAGTGCATCTTTCATTTTGTATTCATACATAGTATACAAAATATTCAAGCATCAATCAGGGAGCTTTTGAACAAAGCAGTGTGTAAAATGAAATAGAATTAGGAAGGACATTAAAAACTCGTATTGTTTACATTAATTTTTCATTGAAGGCTTACATCATACACTATTTAATCAGGTAAGAATTTTGAGAATATGTAGAGAACAAAATCAGTTATCTATTACACACAGTGATAGCCAGCCATGCCACTTAAAGTGTATCTTTTAAAATTAAAGTTCAAATGCAGTAGTACAGATGAGCCTGGGACAAAATAAGTGGCTGACATGTTCTCAGAAAACAGCATTTAAAATCATATAAGTTGAATAGTTTCATCTGACATTTCTCGAAGTGGGACAATATTTGAAGGTCACCAGTTCAACATCTATCCTATAGAAAAAACCATGACCGCTTCAGATTACATTGCCCTTTTGCATTTATTTCAGAATCTTTTTCATTGATACTTTTTTCTTTACTTTTTTTTAAAGAATGTACAGTGATTCTCAACATGCTTTGAAGTATGTTAGGCTGAAGAAATAGTAATTTCAAATTTATTAAGGTGAGATGGGCTAGACTCACCCAAAAGACACTTTTCTGCATTCAGCTGTCAGGTTAGCAATATCATGAGGCTGAAATAACACTCTCAAGGGATATCTCAGAGAGATTTCCCAGAAACCACAAGAGTCATTTCTATGAATTCTAATCCCACTTCTTAAACATCCAATGTTGGCCTTCTTGTTGGCAAACATAGATGCATTTAGGATTGTCTTATCTATAAATACTTAACAAGGCTTTATTTTCAGTTTTGTGATTGTTTTTTCCTCTCTTTGTGTGTGTGTGTGTGTGTGTGTGTGTGTGTGTGTGTGTGTGTTGCTAGAATAGAGCAATGCTTTCATTTTCCTGAAAATATGGGTGCTAAATGCTACAGGCAAATTAATAGAATCTACAAGTTAAGGTTCCTTATACACCTTTCCTATGGAAATGTATTAGTGTCTGTCCTATCAATTAAATACGAGTATGTAATCATTCATTAAGATTTGTAGACTCCAAAGGAGAATGATAGCACAGTTAAATGTCTTTTCAAGGAAGTTTATGGCAGTGAATGGTTAAAATTGATCTCATACCATATTTCTGCCCCCATATTTAGATGATTATACAGTTTCATGGGACTATAAGCTGACAAGTGAATTGAGAATCAATCTCTGTCTCTGTCTCACTGTCTCTCTCTCTCCTGTCTATCTAACTCTGTAAGGATATACTGTATTCCAGAAAAGATCAACTTACCTATGCAATCCTCCTTGCAACAAAATCAAGCCTATCCATTTAATTCTTCTTGTTTAGTATCCACATTTACTGCTCCTCCAAAGTCTAATAGACTCTGCTTTATTCCTCATCTTAGCATTGCATATAGGTACTTTATCCTGTTGTAAGATCTTTTCTTTGCCTATTCTCAACCTTAGAGAGCTTGTAGCATTGGTGAAAAATCTGACCATTACTGAAGTATACCACACACACACAGACACAGACACACACACACACACACACACACACACACACAAAAGAAGAGAGAAAAAAAAAAGGACAACCTACATGATACTCTCTTACTCTCCCCTTCTTAACAGCATGGATATTCTGCCATACTTTGATTTTCCTTTTTGGTGAAGCGGTAACGTAGAGAAAGCTAGGTCACAGGAGTGTTCAAGGGGAATTTAAAAATGAACATGTTAGGATTCACTGATCTATACTATAAAAAGCGTGACTGTCAGCTATGAGCAAATTTAACACTCAGAAATCCTTATGGAATTGACTGCAAATATACAGGAAGTTACTACATGAAAACTCTAACTGCATCTGGACCTATATCTTGACTATTCTGATTTTACATAAAGATAACCAAACTTTTCTCAAATTAAAAACAAACAAAAATTAAAGCCCAAGTTTTTTGTATGTGTTTTTTTTCATATTATCTCATTTAGAGGTTTCATAGACTCCTCAAACTCAACAGGTATAAAATGGAACTCATTATCCTACCTCCCCAACCGACCTGTATTTTCAGTTCTCAAAAGTGAATGGCATCATGACAGATAAATGGAGTAGGGGTAGGAGTGGAGTAGGAGTGGGAGAAACTGGTATAAAAGTACAAGGCCTAGGATATTATTAAAAATCATCCTTAAAGATTTTTAGCTGACCTTCCCTTGCTAGAATCAGGAGAAAGTTGTTCAGCTCAGCTTAAACTTGATCTCAGTAGCACTGAATGGTATCACCTTCTACCCAATCTCTCAAGCCAGAAACCTTTCTCTTATTCCCCATATTTAATGAGTCATATTTAATGCCTGTCAGTTCTAGAGAGTTAGCATATCTCAAATCTCATGGTTCTCAGGTGTAGTCCCTGGACCAGTGGCATAAACATCCCCTGGGAACTTGTTAGAAATGCAAATTATTGTACCCTTCCTCAGACCAACTAAAACAGAAACTGAGGGGTAGGGTCTAGCAATTTGCAATTTAATAAGCCCTCCAAGTGATTTTGATACACACTCAAGTTTGAGAACCATCATTCGAATCTATGCCTTTATGGTTATTCTCATTGTTAATTACCACTTGACACTTATGATTTCTCTTCTGGACTATAGCAATAGTCTCCTATCGATTTCCTGGCCTTCAGTCTCACCCCACCAATCTATTCTCCATACTATTACCAGGGTGAACCCTCTATGTCACCAATGTGATTATTAAAATCCTTCCCTAGTCCCTCCATGCCTACAAAAGTGGCTTTTAAACTGTTCGTAGGTGAATTTGCCCCCAGACAAGACACAAGCTCAGTGGGTAGTAGTACACCGAACTTCAAATTTCACAAGTAGAGTTAGAAAACCACTGGCCTGCAGGAAAAATGAGATGCTCCTTAGGATAACATAGTTCCTCTTCATCTATCCCCAGCTTTCCTTTCCAGCCTCATCTCTTTTCATGCCTAATTTCCACATCACTCTTTAGCTGAAGACAACGATTGCAGTTCCTCTAAGAGACCAGGCTGTTTGAAGTTTCTGTGCCACTGCTTCATTAGCTTAGAACATCTGCCCATCCCCACTGCTTGTTCATCAGATACTACCAACTTATTTCCTACCTCCTACCAGTCCACACTTACAGATTGGCTCTAGTTCTAGTATATGTTCTCCATGAAACCTTTATCAGATACCTGCTTCTCATTATTCTACTAGATGGAATTGATTACCCATCCCCCCTTTGTGTCCTCATAGTAACAATAATTGTGGTGGGAGTGGTAGTTAATATTTATTGAACAATGCCTGTGTTATATGTCAGGCATTGTGCAAAATTCTTTATATGCCATGTGCATGCCATTTTAAACCTCAAAAGTCTATGAGGTATAATTATTATCCCCCTTTTAGAAGTGAGGAAACTGAAGTTTAGGAAGTTTATACTTAATTTACTTGCCCAAATTGTACAGCATATATGTGGCAGAATGGGATCATCTCATCTATTTAAACTTCAAAGCGTATGCACTTAACCTCTACAGCACAGGACCAGGCTCATAACACAAAAGTCAGGTGAGTAAGGAATAAGACAATAGTGAATGGCAGACACTATGGAACTGAAGATGGTGCACTCAAGATATAAGCAGCTAAAAAAGGAAGGGGAGGGAAGGAAAGAGAGGAAGAGTCCTGTGTTGCCAACAAAATCCATGCCAGGATAATTTATTAAGATAGTAGTGCATATATCTTTCTTGCTGCTGTAGGTGCCCCATGAAAGAAAGGTAATTTTCCACTTTTCACCTATCCACAAACCTTGCACCTTAAACATCAAGGCAGAGGGGTGTGAGACAAAGGGATAGGAAGAAGAGGTGCAAGTGGTCCATAGAAGGAGAAGGAAAGAGACTACATTCTCCCTGAGACTGGAGGTCGGAGTGACAGAGAATTGCCAGGTATTTCGGGGATCTCATAAATGGTTGTACTCCTAATGGAGGGACCTGATATGGATATCCAGGAAAAATGGTCACTAGACAAATATCCCTGTGCACAAAGATCAGCATGAGCCATGCCTTTCAGCAATCATGACTACTGACCTCTCCAAATTTTCTGTGCTGGGTAAAACCTCAGTGTTCTAGTTCCCTATCGCTACTATAATAAACTACCACAGACTTGGTGGCATAAAACAGCACAGATTTATCTTACAGTTCTAGAAGCCAGAAGCCTGAAATGGGTCTTGATGGGCTAAAATAAAGGTGTCATCAGGGCAACATTTCTTTCCAGAGGTTCTAGGGGATAATCTTTTGCCTTACCCTTTCTCACTTCTAGGGGACTACTCCCATTCTGTGGCTTGTGGCCATTGGAATGTTGAGCCAAGTTCTCATGCTGCCATCTCTCTGGTTCTCCCTTTTCTGCCCTCCTCTTCCTCTTTTAAGAACCCTTGTGATTACGTTGGGCTTACCCAGTTAACCAGGATCATCTCTCTATGTTAAAGTCAGATGAACAGCAACCTTAATTCCATCTGCACTTTTAATTCTCCTTTGCCATGTGATGCAACATATTCACAGGTTTCAAGGATGAGGACATGGGTATATTTGAGGGCAATTCTGTTTACCATGACCAGTGATTCCTGTACATTTTTTGAGGGAGAGGGCTATTTGAGAGTAAATATCTCATTGCCATACTGAGTAGGTTCCCTTATGTGAATCTTTTCTAATTTAGAAAAATAATATGAATGCTATGAGCAAATAAATTCATATGCATCCCATACCCACAACACTTGATTATTTTATTTCTCTGTATGTAGGTCAGTTCAGTCTTCACCTCTTTACCATAATCTTGGGATTAAGAACCATGTCTCTTATTGATTTTGTTTCCCTGGCACCTAGCACCATGCCTGACACACTGTAGAGACTTAATATTTGTTATAATAATAAATAAATGTAAAATGCTTCTTCTGGAAAATAACATCTATAGAGTTGTATTTGTTACTTAATTCCAAGCTGTACATATCTCGAGAACTGAATCAAGTGCTAAAAAGGGAGGGGGGGCTCAACATACAGTTTTAAAAATCCATTTAAAATAGATGTCAGTGTTATTTTTTACTCTGTCTAAAATGGAATAAAAGAAAGTTAACTGTTTCCCTAAACCATATGAATTCTTATTTACATTTTATTTCAAATGGATATGGGGAAAGTCACTTCTAAATTAACTATGGTTTATGAACTTCATTTACCACTCTTTTTTTTTTTTTTGGTTTGATCAGAATAGTCATCTTTATATAGTACTAGAATTGTTGATATTTTATTGCATTATCACATCTCATTATTATGTATTAAATGCTATTATTTATGGTCGCTACTTAATATGTTGTGAGAGAAAAAAATTATTGAAGGCTTGACATCTCAGGAACAGGCATTTTATAGTGATGAAGGACTGACTAGGAAGAGTCAATGGTGCTTCAGCTGCCCCTCAGATCATTAACTCCAAGTGGCTATTTGCTCCCAAGTACTGTCCTGTGCCCAGGTTGCTATTGCTATGTTATGTAGATGCAGGAGAATATATTTTAAACACTTTAATATAAACTCAGTGCTTATGAAGGGTGCCAGATTGAAAGCACTGGAGTCCATCCGGTTATGCACTTGGCTAGTTCCAAGTTACAGAGAGATGCTTGACCTTGCAAGAGAAAGAAAACATAACAGTTTTGTTGAACTTCAAGAGACTGACACATGAGCAGCATAGCAGCATCTCAAAGTTAAGCATTTGTATCAAGGAGGAAAATGAGACTACTAACTACACTTCCACTTGAATCTAATAATGCCAATGCTGGTGTGCCTGGGGAAGGGAGGTTGGTAGTGGTATTAGGATACACTTTTGCTTTAAGATAAAAAAATAAATGCTCCATTACCAATGCATTAAGCCACTTAAACAACAGAGTGGAGAAGTTACCTGGAGAGGACCATATCACTCATGTAGGACTGGGAGTAGAGCCCAGGTTTACTGATTGACAGGGCTTTTCTACTACGTCATGTTATCACTCCAAGGGAGGAAAAGTAGCTGCTCTCTGAATCTTTTAAATATTTAGAGCAAATTATTTTCATAAGTGTGTATTCTTTTGGCCTGTTAAGCAGTTATATTCCATTCTGACATTCACATTATTTTAAGAAGACTATTGTTTTTCAAACATTTAACCTTCTTAGTATGAAAAAATACCTCTCAGTTAATATTACATATCTGGCAGACCCACAATTCCCAAATTCAGAAAATTATTTTCACAAACCATACAATATGCAAAAATCTCAAACTCCTTCCTCAGTAAGATTCTTTTATAATCTGTCATTTTATTTTCTGATCTTAATTTTTTCCTATAGTGATCTGAACTTTTTGGCAAAAATATTCCCTTAAAGGCGGTACCTCTAGAAGAATGGCATAGTTAAAACTGACAAATCCAATTTAAATTTCCATTAAGGACTAATCTCGATTAACTAGAAACCAATTTTTAAAAATCCTTAATGTATTTGTACTATATTTTTGAAGGGCAATGCAGATTCCAAGATTTTAAAGATTTCACTTAAGTAATTTCATTGTTTTACATATTTTAGAGAAAGTATTAAGTGATTCCAAAGACTTACCACAAATTCAGATCATCCTATTGACTTTTTTACAAGTTGGGATGAGGATTCTTAATTGAATAATGATGTGTAGCATTGCCAGATATAGGTACCAATGGAGAGGGTAGGTGGGGATCAATGCTTTCTAGTCCATACTAAGTACTTCACATTGACCAATATTTTTAACAATAATGAAGATCCATGAGGGAAGTCTTTCAGGTAACTTAAAATTTCAAATACAGTTGACCCTTGAACAACAAAGGTTTGATTGCGTGGGCCCCCTTTTGCACAGATTTTTTTTTTTTAATAAATCAAGTCAGCCCTTCCCATCTCCGAGTTTCTGGTTTCACATACACAGATTCAGCCAACCGCAAATGGGAAAACAGTATTATTGGACTCTCAACAGCAGTTTTCTAGCCCTTGGTAGAAAATACTGCTTACCTTCGGGGTTGATTGAATTCATGGCTGCAAAGAGCCAACTGTAGTTAAATTTGGGGGAGTTAGAATTTATACACATATTTTTAAGCCAATTTATAATTTATTGAAATGGCAGTTACTTATGCATACTATCAATAAATTTCATTACACTGTAAAAAGCACCATCCAAAGTTCAAGTTGTAAAAATTCAGTAATGGAAACAATAGGAAAAAAAATATTCTAATTATCATAATTTTTGCCTGCGGGCCATACAGCTTTGTCCAGCAATGTCCTTAGTGATAATACAAACCATTAAAATGAGACAATTTTTCCATAATCAACCTCAATTAGATTTGGCTCATGTTCAATGAAATGTCAACTTTAATTTCTGGGAGGCTTTAAAACAGAAAAAGATAACTAATAAAACTAGTCTTCTCAGGGTCACTACCACAGGGCTCTGACTTAAGTCCTATATACTGTAATTTTGGTGTATCTAGAATTATTTGCAAATTTTTGACTGTGGAGTGGGTGGTGTGTGCCAGTAGCACTAATCCCCTGTGTTGTTCAAGAGTTAACTGTAATCTGAAATTCTCCCCCATCTTGCCATATTTTCTCACATATTCCATTTAACAGATGAGATGAATATAGAAGCAACCACTTTCTCAATATCACAGGTGAATAATACTTACACTGGTAAGTTTACCAAAAGAAAAGGCACCTAAGTAGTTGCTCAATAAATATTTGTTGAGTGTACAAATCAATAAATGAATGCAATACTGTGACAATACTGATATTTTACTACAGACTTTCCTAAAAAAATAAAACATTTATTTCGGGAGGCAAATATTTATCAATAAAATTATCTGAATGGAAGTATTTTTCCCATTGATAAGGAGAAATGCCGTATTTATTTTGCAGTCAATTAAAACTATTAAATGCTTTTGCAAACACCCTCATGGTTACTGTTGTTCTCTTGTACCCTGAAGATATTCCTATTAGTGAAGGAGTCTCTTGGTTTTAGTAGCTATATGTGGAAAATGTCACCAAATCATTCAGAGTAATAATTATGTAGGGGGGGGAGGGGGAAGGTAGATGGGGTAAAAGAGGTTAAATATGTGGTGACAGAAGGAAATCTATGGAAGGTGAATACATAGGGTAAATATATATATGCCTTACTTTTAAAAAATAAAAGAAAAAGAAAAAAGAAAAAGTAACAATTATGGAACACAGACACAAACAAGCTTATCTACATAATTGGCTAAACAAGTTTTTAAAAGCTTAAAACAAGCAATTTCATTTACATGGCACTCAATAAATTTATCTAAATAAATCAGTGGAATATTCCATTCTTTTCATTGTATAGCTATGTGTTCCATTTCCAAAGCAAATTTTAGTGTAGAATGCACATACCTTGATAGATCCAGAAATTATGGGAATCAAAAAGGAGACAGCTGAATAAAGGTCACCCTTGTAATTCCTGTAAACAAATAAGGCCAAATTATCCTTCAAACATATGTACAAGCAGGTCCAAAACAGTCCTTATATAAGGGAAAGGAAGAGACACATGTGGGGTGAGGGTGGGAGTGGGCCACAGGGTGCAAATATAAGACTTCATTTTATAATTCATAAGAAATAAAGGAGTCAGTTTCTTTAAAAGTTTGCTTGAAACTTCGAAACATTATATTAACTATGCTGCTAATAGAGACTGTCTTAATTATAGATGAGCGTACCTAGAGGACTGTGGTATTTTCACCTACAAAGACTCTTTCAGCTTAACACGATTCAATTTTTACTCAATATTCCACTCATTTTGAGACGAAATGTCCACAATTTCAAGTTTTCATCATTGTAAAAAATTTATAGTAATTGTATTTTTTATATTAAGATAATCCTTTACAGTTTACACAAAATTTTTATAAATACCTTTCATTTAATCCTCAAAACAATCTTGGTATAAAATTAGGAAACTGAAACGCAGAGAGCTTAAATGGCTTAAACAAAGTCACATACATGGTTACCAGCCGGAACTAGACTCTATGTCCCCACACTTTGGGTTAAATCATTTTCTAAGGTCCCACATGACTTCCTTTATTCAATGGTTATTAAATTGACTATATGTCTCCATATGCCACCCTTGGTACTGGGTATATGGCAGGAATTGTGCCCTATAATGATGCCCACTAATTACTCAACTTGAGAAGTATACTTTGATTTGTATAGTGACACACACACACACACACACACACACACAGTTTTAAATATACATCTGTGTGTGGTATGTGTATATATATTTTTACTGACATATAAATATGTTAACAATATATCGATAAATGAACAAAGCACAGTATAAAGTAATTGCAGTGTGAGTCTTCCTTAGGAAAAGATATATATGTAGTAAAATATATATGATTTTCTTCTTTCTGTGTATTTGCATTTTCTAATTTTTCTATAATGAATATATATTACCTATATATAAAAAAAACATATGCTTTAAATTCTTCTAAAGCCCATTTTAGAAAAGACAGTACGGTAAATTAAAGCAAAAGGAAAAGGAAAACTTTAACTTCCAATATTTTATGATTGGCATTTAATTAACTTTATGACTCCAATTTATCAATCAAATAATACCAAAACCTATTATATATACATTGATATATATATTTGAGGCAAAATCTCATTGGGTAAGGGCAAAAATATTGAAATTATTTCACAGTAAATAAGGGAGAAGATAATATCTAAATGCAATTTATTAAAAATGTAGGTCAATAACATGGTCACTTTTGACAAATATCACCAAGGTGACCTTGTAATGATAATAGAATATTATATTATTACTAATAATCTCAATTTCTGATGCACTATATATAAAGCATTCATAAAAGATTGAAGTGGTGCTCTTGATTAGTTGCAATCTAATTGCCTAATTTGAATTTTTCATCCTTCTTAATGTTGCACTCAAAAGACATAGTTCTGCTCAAGTGTTCACATGGTTCCATAATAGTGCTAAGTTAGAAACTTTCAATGAAAAATATTTCAGAAAGAAATATTAGGTCTAATACTTAGGTCTAGAGTACAAAAAATATTTCTGGCATTTTTGCCACTTATACCAGAGTGAGTCCGCACAAATTGGCTTCATAATCATAAGGCTGATTCTGCAAGGAGGGTAGCAAAAAATGCTGTAAAAAATAAACTGCCTTAGAACAAATTAGGAAGTATCACACTACCTGATATCAAACTATATTACAAGGCTACAGTAATCAAAACACCATGGTACAGGCATAAAAACAGATACACTGATCAATGGAACAGAATAGAGAGCTCAGAAGTATGCTCATATGCTCATTTAATATATGATAAAGGAGGTAAAAATATACAATGAGATAAAGACAGGCTCTTCAATAAATGGTGTTGGGAAAACTGTATAGATACATGCAAAAAATGAAATGGGACCACCTTCTTACACCATATACAAAAATAGACTCAATATGGATTAAAGACTTAAATGTAAAACCCTAGAAGAAAACTTCTAGAAGAAAACATAGGCAATAAACTCTCTGATATTGCTACCAGTAATTTCTTTTCGAATATATCTCCTTGGGCAAGGGAAACAAAAGAAAAAAGAAACAAATTGTACTATATCAAACTAAAAAGGTTTTGCACAGCAAAGGAAGCCTTCAACAAAACAAAAAGACAACCAACTGAATGGGAGAAGATATTCGCTTATGATATATCTGATAAGGAGTTAAAATCTAAAATATATAAAGAACACGTACAACTCAACAACAACAAAAAAACGCAAACAATCCAATTAAAAAATGGGCAGAAGACCTGAACGGATATTTCTCCAAAGAGGATATACTGATGGCCGACAGACATATAAAAAGATGCTCAAGGTCATTAATTATCAGAGAAATGCAAATTAAAACCACAACGAAATATCACCTCGCACTTGTCAGAATGGCTATCATCAATAAATCAAAAACAAGTATTGGCGAAGATGTGGATAAAAGAGAACCCTCATACACTGTTGGAAGAATTGCAAATTGGTACAGCCACTATGGAAAACAGTCTGGAGGGTCCTCAAAATATTAAAAATAAATATACTTTTTGACCTAGCAATTGCACTTCTGGGTATTTATCCAAAGAAAATCAAAACAATAATTCGTAAAGATCTATACGCCTCTATGTTCATGGCAGTACAATTTACCATAGCCAAGATATGGAAGCAACTTAAATGTCCATCAACAGATGATTGGATACAGAAGCTATGGTTTATATATACAATGGAATATTAGTCATCCTTAAAAAGAATGAAATCCTACCATTTGCAACAACATGGATGGACCTAGAGGTTATTATGCTGAGTGAAATAAGTCAGACATAAAAAGATAAATACCATATGATTTCACCGATATATATATAATCTAAGGAACAAAAAAGAACAAACTAATCGAAAACAGACTCACAAATATAAAGGACAATCTGCCAATGGCTGGAGGGAGTTTGGGGGTGGGGCTGGGAGAAAGGGGTAAAGGGTTAAAGAAGTACAAGTTAGTAGTTGATAGATGATCACAGGGATGGGGAACACAGCACAGGGAATCCAGTCAGCAGTAATTAATGGCTATGCGTAAAGCCATAGGGAAGATATAGTAATCAGGGGGATCATTTCATAAACTACATAAATGTCTATACAATGTACTGTATACTTAAAACTAACAATAAAATAAAATAAAATGTTTCAAAAAATTAAATAAACTGCTCTATATGCAGCATTTTGCCTTGGTGAGATACACAGAGAACTGGGAAGCAAGAGGGCTTTAAAATGATATAGCTCTTCTCTGCTCACTTTTAAATGGTTTTCAGACTCAAGCTGTTAGAACTGTATCTCCTCATTTATGATTAGAGAAGGCCAGCGCACACAGTGATCTATATAAGATCCCCCAGGTTACTTGCCATCACTTACCAGTTCCAATATGTACCACTTCCTTCAGCTCTTATCTCTTTTTTAGACTCAAGAATTCATTTCCAATAAAGAAACTGTTGACTATCTTAATACTGCATGTGGGCTAGCTACACTTTAAGAAAAAAAAAAAGTTAGAATGTTCATCATCATCAAATGCAACCAAATAATGCACTCTAGAAGCAAAAACAGCAGAAGTCACAAATGTGGGAAATGCATCTCACAGAACTAACTATTGCTTTTGGAGATAGGCTAGAGTATGCAAACAAAATCCTAAATGCAAATCTGAGTAGCTCATTAAGAGAACATCTAACCCATACTTTCATTACTGTCACTGCCTCTTGCTTGGTCCTACATAAAGAATAATGTTATACATTCTACATTCTCAGCTTCCTAAAATGAAACTGTCATCTGAGATTGGCTACAGAGATGGAATGCATAAATTGGAAGTGAACAGAAGAATGGTTTAAAAGTCTGATTCAAAAAACACATACATATATGAATATGCATATATATGTATATAGATAGACATCTTTCTCAGATGAAATTAAAAATTATAATTTAGAGTGTGGAGAAACAAGGCGGAGTTAGAGATGTCTCCAGATCTCTCCCCTTGAAACAACAATAAGCTGAACATCTAAAACTCAATAAAAAATATGCTACCTGTCTGAGCATAGGATCTGAGAATAACAGCTACCTACCACACGTCAGAACTCCAGGAGTCGGACGGTAGACTGGGAGAAAGTATGGCAGGTTTGCTGAACAATACTGCCTAGGAGAGCTGTGACCTTCATGCAGTCACAGTACCCAAGGATCAGGGCAGAAAGCAGAGAAGTAGGGATGGCAGAAAAGTGTGAGACAAGCAACAGTTGATTGTTACCAGCCATGGTTGCAAAACATGAACCTGAGCCACAGCCCCCACTGCCTAATCCACAGGGTTCCTCCCCGCTATGTATTCCAAGACTGAACACCGCGGAGCACCAGGGGAATCTCAGCAAATGCTACCGAAACTGTAGCTAAAACTAACAGCGACTGAGATTCAGGGTAGCAAGCATGACTGAATATTTATAAGGAAAAAATAAAAGGCGTTATTGAGACTTTATATAAAGCAGGGATCCAAGATGCTTAGATGCCACCTACTGGAAACCAAAATAAAAATACCAACTGTATTAAGAAAGTGGGAAGAACCACAAAGACATGGAGATTAAAGAACATGCTACTGAAGAATGAATGAGTCAGAGAAGAAATAAAAAAAGAGATCAAGAGATACATAGAAACAAATGATAATGATAGTACAACATATCAAAACTTTTGGTATATGGTAAAAGCAGTTTAAGAGGAAAAATCATATCATTACAGGCCTACCTCCAAAGAAGGAGTCCAAATAAACAATCTAACACTTTATCTTAAAAAATCTAAAAAAAAAAGAAAAAGAAATGAAATCTAAATCAGTAGAAGGAAAGAAATAATCAAAATTAGAGCAGAATAAATGAAATCGACAACAAAAATAACAGAAAAAATAAGTGCAACAAAGAGCTGGTTCATTGAGAAGGTTAATAAAATTGACAAATCCCTGGCTAGAATCATTAAAGAAAAAGAAAAAGAACACAAATAAACAAAATCGGGGTTGAAAGAGAAGAAATGACAACAGACAACACAGAAATACAAAGGATCATACAAGGATCATACTGTGAAAAATATATAACACCAAATTAAATAACCTAGAAGAAATGGACAAGTACTTAGAAAGATACAAACTTCCTAGACTGAATCAAGAACTGGAAAATCTAAATAGATCGATCAGCAGTTTGGAAATTGAAACAATCATCAAAAACCTACAAAAAAGTCAAAATCCAGGACCAGATGGTTTCACCAGTGAATTCTACCAAACATTCAAAGAAGAATTGATAACTGTTCTCCTCAAACTCTTCCAAAACATCAAAGAGGAGGCAATACTTCCTAACTCTTTTTATGAAGTCAATATTACCCTGATAGCAAAACCTGGTAAAGATAATACAAAAAGAAAACTAGAGACCAATATTTCTCACGAATACAGATGCAAAAATCCTAAATAAGATACTAGGAAACTGAATACAGCAACATATTAAAAAGATTATACACCACGATCAAGTGGGCTTCATCTCAGGGGCACAGGGATGGTTCAGCACAGGCAAATCAATTAATGTGATGCATCACATACACCACAGTCAAGTGGGCTTCATCCCAGGGGGCACAGGGATGGTTCAACATATGCAAATCAATTAATGTAATACACCACATAAATTAAAAAATAAGAATCATATGATCATATCAATAGATGCAGAAAAAAGCCTTAGACAAGAAACAACATCCATTTATGATCAAAACACTTAACAAAATCGGTATAGAAGGAAAGTACCTTAACATAATAAAGGCCATAAACGATGAAATCTCAGTCAACATTATACTTAATGGTGAAAACCTGGAAACCATTTTCTAAGATTAGGAACAAGGCAAGGTTTTCCACTATCGCCACTGTTATTGAATGTAACATCAGAGGTCCTAGCAAGTACAATCAAACAAGAGAAAGGTATAAAAAGCGAACAGGAAACAAAAAACTCAAACTGTCACTATTTTCAGATGACATGATTTTCTATATAGCAAACCCTAAAGACTTCACAAAAACACTACTAGAAACAATAAACAAATACAGTAAAATTTCTGAATACAAAGTCAATGTTCGAAAATCCACAGCATTCCTATACTCTAAATAATAAAGTGTCAGAAAAAGAAGTGGAAAAATAATTCTTTATGAAATTGTAACAAAAAGAATAAAATACCTAGGAATAAATCTAACATAACATGTGAAGGACCTATATAATGAAAACTATAAGACCCTATTAAAAAAAATCGAAGTAGATACAAAGAAATGGAAAGATATTCCATATTCTTGTATTGGAAGAATTAATAGTTTAAATGACCTTAGTACCTAAAGCATTATACAGATTTAATGCAAACTCCATCAAAATCCCATCGGCATTTTTTAAAGAAAGAGAACAAAAAAATCATCAGAATTGTAAGGAAGCACAAAGGACCCCGAATCGCCAAAGCCATCTTGAGAAAAAAGAACAAACCTGGAGGCACCACTCCGCCCAACTTCAAATTATACTACAAGGCAACAGTAATCAAAACAGCATGGTATTGGCAGAAATACAAACACACAGATCGTGGAACAGAATTGAGAGTCAAGAAATAAACCCATGTTTATACGGGCAAATAATTTTCGACAAAAATGCCAAAAACAGAGGAGGAAAAATAATGGCGTAGATGATAGAGGTTCTGTTCATCCCTCTGGCAACCAAATCAAACTTGTGACGGCAACAAGGAGCAAGCAGCAGGAAAAAAAAATCGCCTGGGATCTTACTAAACAAGCTATACAACTAGTGAGAAATCTAAGAAATCACCCTACAATGGCAGAAGGTAAGACGGGGCAAGGACACAGGGCTGCTCGGTCTCCAGCGGCTGAGACAGAGGCTGCAGCAGGAGGAGTGACAGTCTCCTCTTAAAGGGGCTGCGTCTGTGAACAGATTTTCGCAGTGATGGTACTGCTCACTCTGAGCACCAGTGCCAATTCGGCTGTGCGTGGGGAGCACCAGGGACTTACAGGGAGACATTGTCGGACTGAGGACCAAGGCAAAACTTGCTTTGTACAGAAGTGCTGGAGGTATCCATTGTTCCCTGTTGAGCCCTCTCACTTCCCAATGCACTGACACAGTACCGCCATAGCTGTGATGTCATAACTGGATAAAAGAGGTCCCTCAGCCCAGAGGATTCCCGGAACCCCCCCCCCCCCCAACTCACAGCCCCACCCAAGCCACATCCAAGTATATACTCACCAGGTCATGTGCTCCTTGCTGAGCAGCGCCTAGACTCACATTGGAGGCAGGTGGCCTTGGTTTCTGGTGTGGTCTTTTGAGGCAATTATAAGCACAGCATCTGTGAATTGTTTACTGAATCTTAACAGGTGATCCTAGAGGGGCACAGGTGGGGGCTAAATTTGGCCTGCAGCTGAACCCCTCTCAGGACTGTGCCGCTGGACACCTACTTCACAAATCCACACTAATAAGACCGGGAGGCTTAGGAGCTTTGCTTACTACATAGAAACAGACACAGAAACAGACACAGAAAGGCAGCCAAAATGGGAAAACAAAGAAGCAGAAACCATATGAGAGAACAGAACAGAGATCCATATATAATGGAGTGAAGTAATCTAACAGATGCAGAGTTCAAAACACTGGTTAT
>NW_006439189.1:1680932-1691734 GCF_000325575.1 Pteropus alecto
GAAAATAGTTGATGAGAATTTCTCAAGGCTAAGGAATGAGCTGGAGCTTGGAATTCAAGAAGTCAATAGAACACACAATGAAGGGTTAAAGAAGTACAAATTAGTAGCTCTCGGATGGTCAGGGGGATGGGGAGAACAGCATAGGGAATGCAGTTAGCATTGATACTTTGGCTAGGTGGAGGGGCCGGGGAGGGAGGGAGCGATTGGGAGGATCATTTTATGAACTATATAGATGTCTAAACAATGTACTATAAACTTGAAATTAACTAAATTAAAGAAATTTAGAAAAAAAAAGTGTCTAACACATACAGTGGAGAAAGGAAAGCCTCTTTGATAAATGGTGCTGGGAAAACTGGAAAGCCACCTTCAAAAGAATGAAACTAGACTATTGTCTATCACCACACACCAAAATTAAATCAAAATGGATTAAGGGCCCGAATATAAGACCTGAAAAATAAAAAGCCACGAAAGAAAAAGAGAAATTAATCTCAAGGACCTTGGATTTAAAGAGGATTTTATGAATTTGACTTCAGAGGCAAGGGAAGTAAAAGCAAAAATAAATGAATGGGACTACATCAAACTAAAAAGCTTATGCACAGCAAAAGAAACCATCAACAAGGTAAAGAGACAACCATCCGAATAGGAGAAGATATTTGCAGGCAATGCCTCTGATAAGGGCCTAATATCCAAAATATGCAAAGAACTTATACAACACAATAACAACAACAACAAAAATGATCTAATCGAAAAATAGCCAGAGGACCTGAACAGGCATTTCTCCCAAGAAGACATACAAATGGCCAACAAACATATGAAAAGATGCTCAACTTTGCTTTCTATTAGGGAAATGCAAATTAAAACCACAACGAAATACCATCTCACACCTGTTAGAATAGCTATAATCAACAAGACAAGTAATAATAAATGTTGGATAGGATGCAGAGAAAAAGGAACCCTCATACACTGCTAGTAGGACTGCAAACTGGTACAGCCACTATAGAAAACAGTATGGAGGTTCCTCAAAAAACTAAGAATTGATCTACCACATGATCCAGCATTCCCTCTACCGGGTATTTACCCCAAAGACTTGAAAACTCATATTCAAAAAGATATTTGCTCACCAACATTCATAGCAGCATTATTCACGGTGATCAGGACATGGAAGCAACTGATGTGTCTTATGATAAGTGATTGGATAAAGAGTCTGTGGTACATATATACAATGGAATATTACTCAGCCGTAAGAAGAGATGAAATAGCGACATTTGCGACAATGTTGACATACCTCGAGATAATTATACTAAGCGAAATAAACCAGACAGAAAAAGTTGAAACTCACATGATATCACTTATATGTGGGATATAAACCTAAAAGCAACAAATAAACAGGAGAAACAAACAGAGACTCATGGACATAGACAATAGACTAGTGGTTATCAGAGAGTGTGGGGAGGGGTAACGGGGTAGGTAGACTGGGTAAAAGGGGTCAAATACGTGGTGACAAAAAGAAATCTAACTATGGGAAGTGAACACACAGTGTAAATATGTGTGTGTGTGTGTGTGTGTGTGTGTCTGTGTGTATGTGCCTTATTGTTAAAGTGTGCAGCTGAAACTTACTGATTTTCATTAACTAACGTCACCATAAAAAATAAATAAATAAATAAAACTTAGAATTGATCTGCCATATGATCCAGCAATCCCTCTACTAGGTATCTACCACAAAGAATTGAAAACTTATATCTGAAAAGATATTTGCACACCGATATTCATAGTAGCACTAGTCATGGTGGCCAGGACATGGAAACAACCGAAGGGTCCTACAAAAACAAAATTTCCTACAATAGATGATTGGATAAAGAAGCGGGGATGCATATATACGATGGAAGGCATATATTACTCAGCCATTAGAAGAGATATAATACTGCCATTTGCGACAACGTGGATGGATCTCAAGATAATCATGCTAATCGAAATAAGCCAGACAGAAAAAAGTTGAAAACCACATGTTATCACTTATGTGGGGGATATAAACTTAAAAGCAACAAATGAACAGGAGAAACAAACAGAGACTCATGGACATAAACAATAGTCTAGTGGTTACCAGAGAGTAGGGGGAAGAGGGGGGAGGGAGGAGGTAGATGGGGTAAAAGGGGTCAAATATGTGGTGACATTAAAGAATTAAAAATAAATTAATTATTTTTTTAAAAAAGAATAAAAAGTGTTTCCCCTCCTCTCCATCTTTACAGTCACTGCCTTGGTTCATATCCTGATAATTGCTTGCAGTTGCCACACAACCTCTTAATTTCTCACTGCTACTATTCTTAACCTACTTCGATCTCTTCATACAGATGTCATCTTTATAAAACCCAAAGTTGTTGACCTGCTCCCTCCACTTTAAAGACCTTCATCTAATTCAGTAGACTCTGCTGCAAAGTAGTACACTGCATAATTTTGGATATATATCAGAAAAACAACCATTCTCCAGTATAACTCTCCATGCAGGAAAAACCTAACACATTCATTTAACAAATAAGTTTTAAGCATCTTCCGTATGTCAGGCACATAGTTGGAAATAAAATAAAACATTATCCCTGATCTCTGTTCCCCAGACCTGGAGAGAAAATAAACGACACTCTATTATCCTGGGTTGGTATTCTCCATTTCTAATTTAGCTTTGTGCCCTTTCACAATTCATTTGCCATGTTGAATGTGGTTCTCCATATTCTCACTAAAAAAAATTCCTAGTTATTCTTTAAAAGGCAATCAAATGACATATCCTTTATAAAACTTTACGAACATTTCAGCTTCCAGAGCATTCTAATTATTCCTCTTCTAGAGCATCTGTTATATGGTAAGAATATGCATCAGTAGATGGCAATTTTTTTAGTGTATCACTGGGCATACAGAGACATTTAAAAAGTTTTGGTAAAAAAAATTAAATAAAATAAAAATTTTGGTAAATGAATGAATGAATGAATGAACAGATAAAGTTTTTTTTTCTTTGTGAAAATTGTTTTATAATGCATAACCAAAGCTGTGCGATACTGAAGTCTTTAGTAAAAGAAGAGGCCAGTTCATGAGACCTGGGGTTTTTTGGAAAACACTTGAGACTTCAAGATCCATTGTCTCATAGCTCTGGATAAACGATTCTTCTGCCCTTTCAACAATGAAGCAGTCCCAAGGATTTTGCTAAATGTCTGAGAACGATGTTCTCTCACTATATCTATTGCTATTTTACACATTTTTCTTATCCATGTTTTACTCCATGTTTTAAAGAAATCTATTGTTAAAATTTCCTCTCTATTCCGTGTTAAATTACTCTTAAAATATTTCCCTTGCACTGAATTCTAATCGTTTACATTAAAATTAGCTCACTTTCACAAGTTGTCCAATGTTTCATCAAGGCAATATCTCAAATAGGGGAAAAGAACAAAACAATGAAAAAATGTAGCACCCTTGTGTTAACACTTTATGGATACACAACCAAAAATAAATAGTGTCACACCTAAGTGTTGACATTTTATTAGACTAAACATGAAAGATAAATCACAAATGCACTAATAACATATAGATATGCACACAGAGTAAACCTGTAATAAAGAGTACCAACTCAAGAAACTGGTATGTCATTTTAGCTCCTACCTAAGATAAATGAAAGAATGTCTGAGCCAAAAACAGTATCAATAATAATATTTCACATGATACTTATAATTCTCTAGAATACACATAAAGAATTTGTCAGATTTAGAAAAAGAATAAAAAGATTAATAAATCCCATTACTACAGTGAATGGCCCAGAGCTTCCTTTCTCATAAACCTATATACTACCTCAATTCTTACAAAAAGTTGAAAGAAAGAGGAAAAAAAAAGGAAAGAAGGGATGGAGGGAGGAAGGCAGAGGGAGAAAAGAAGAAATGACAGTGATTTTACTGGTATTTCAAAGCACAAGAGTCTTCCCAAGTCTAAGCAATAGGTATCGGTTAGCCAATCAACTGCACAGCCTTATCCTTTAGAGATCACTAGATCTCATTAGTGAAATTAACACTATCTTTTCAGGGTTTCTTATTTGACTTGCATAGCAATTTTGTCAATGCTTCTCTATATTGTTTAAAGTGCCAAACATATGAGTCACGACCACAAAAATATATTCATTTCAGGTATAGAGTAAGCAAAAAGGTGATATACTTGTATGTTTCTGTAAATAATGCTTGTGACATCCATGTCGAAAATATACATATACTTTTTAATAAATATTATTTAAAAAAATCCATCCCCACACATATGAACACAAATATTCTTGGTCTAGTTAATAGAGCAGGAGCTCACACATCAATATCACTCAAATATTTTCAATTAAGTAGAGCAGCTTTAAAAATATAATTAATGCTAAAGTGGGGCAATGCGCAGATTATAAATTCAAAACGATGATCAGAAATATTTTGTTGATAGGAACTAAGCTAGTTAGGAACATTTCAGGTCTAGAAGACTCCCAGTCATTGTATGGTTGTGTATTTATATACCTCTATACTTAAACACAGGTGGTAATTAGCAAGATTGAGACACCTTTAATAAGCCATCATCATAGGTGCAAAGGAGTGTAACATAACATGTATTCATTATCAATAATTTTCCTGAATTCATCATCTCTTAGGATATTTAATTTTAAATGTACCTGAAAAAACCTGGATGATTGAGATAGGCCATCTGTAGTATTCTTTTCTAATTTTTCTGCACAACTAGAGTTTTCTTAAAATGTCTATCCACCTGGGACACGGGGATTGTACTATCTAATAAACCAATTGTCCATCTAATCTGGCACCTTCTTTTTGACAGGTGTCTAAACCAGATAAAGGCATTAGAAATAATATAAATACTTTAAATCCACCAACTATGCAAAATCATGCAACTGGGAAATTTTCTCCTTGACCTTAGCCAGTGATCAGATTTTCCCTGAAGTATGCAAACTGACAGCAATGTACTTTTATTTTGGCTCTTTTGAAAACTGTCCTTTATACAGGCAGCAGAAAACACTAAACTGTGATTGTGATTCCAAACATTAAAATGAAAATGGATGTCTTACACACACATACACATCTGCATCAGCATTCTGAATATTTACAATATATTTTATCTTAACAGAAAAACAACCGAAAAGTAAATATACAGTAATTTCAAAAGGAAAACTGAGGCTATAAATCCAGAACATCATTTGGATGAACAGTCAAAATTCATCTATCAGATATTTGGAACCATCCAAATGATTAACTGTTGTTTTTTCCATTGTACATCCAAATGCCAAGCATGTGCTGAAAGGTTAGAGGAAATCCACATGACACAGAAGATAAGACACAGATAGTTACCAGGACATCTACATGTTCAATAATGATGACTGACTGAATTTTTCATGTTTTACTCAGGTATTCCGGTATCACACAGATATAGCTTGAGTAATAAAAATAAACCAATTAACAAAATATATGCAATTTAATACCCAACAACTAGATACTGATATCATAAATATCCCCTAAAATGTAAAAATTACAAGTATTATTTTTCCTAAACTTTTAAATCACTCCTTCATTCTATCTTTAGTAATTCTGTCTGGGATATTTATATTTTGAAATTCCAGTCATTTTCAAACAGAAAAATACCTTGTGACATATAGTATACATATAGATTTAGATCTCCATTTTTTTCATTACAAAATCCTTTTTGCGAATCACTCTTTCTTAGTCATAATATAAGAAATTTGTTTACAGCTATAAATTCCCAGAAAAAAAAAATATTAGTTTAGCAGGACTCATACCTGATAATATTGCAAAAGGTTTAACATGGATTGCAATTCAGCTTATATTAGTGTTTGTGATTCCAAAATTCAATTTTATAAGTTTTAATCACACACAAAAATGTTACAACATTAAAAGGCAATTTCCTCCTTGTCTACTTATCAATCGACAACTTAGACAATTAAAATTAAAACAATCAGTATGCTTTATAGTGACCGGCAAAATGAAATGTATTCAAATCCAGTTGGTCTCCTCAATAAAAATGTGGGGCATATATTTTAATAAAATTGTTTTCTATTTGAAAAGGAAAAATAACCAATTCTATGGGAAAATTCGAGCATCATTTATACTTTAGTGTGATTGCTAACTAGAGTTCTTCAAAGTCTACAAAATAATAATCTGAAAAAACATATTTTTTCTATGCAATAGCTATTATGAAACTATTTTCTAATTGTGAATATCCTCATAGAACAAAATGCTCTGCAGCATACATAAATACCAATAGGAATGCACAAATCAAACCTCTATTTCTCTGATTATTTTTAAAGAATTGCTTGAGTAGAGACAAAGAGGGTTGCAGTAAGATTCTCAGGAAAAAGACAGTGATTGCACTGATTTTTGTTCTGCTTAATCATTTATTGCTTGCAAATTTAATTCCCCAACCTTTTACAGTTACTTTCAGGGACCAACAGGCTGGTATGAAATTAAATTAACAAGCGGGTTCTCATCCTGAATTAGTGACTCCCAGCTGTCTGTCCCATCTAGTTTCCATGACAGTGGAAGAATCAATGGAAAATAAGGTGCAGGAAATTGTAAGAAGCCAACATAGCAAACTCTTTAAGTTGATTTCTTTAAACTGATGAATCAGTACCAGGGACGGAGGAGGGAGGTAAAATTGAAGTTAAAGTTTTTAATTTCCTAGCTGGGTGAAAAGGTGTTTTTGTTTTTGTAATTGCTGAGGGAGTGATGCAAGTAACATCCTTATACGTATCATAGAAGGCTGTAGATTCAGGGTGGCATTTAGTTCATTATATATTTTATAGTAACCCAAGAGTATTTGAGGTAATCTGCATGTATTTTAAAGTATTTCATTTATTTATTTTCTTTATTTTTTGATATAGATATTAAAAATTCATCAGCCTATTAAATAAACTCCAAAACATCCAGAGACTAAGTAAAAAATTCTCTCAATCAGCCAGATGTTTGTTTGCATTAACTCAAACAGCTGGGTGGTTGATGGAACTTTTCACTCACATATTTGAGTGTCACCCAGATACAGCCATAGAGACCTGTCATAAGTACCCAGAAAAAAGCGTATTAATCTTGGCATATACCTACCTACCATAAACAAAGATATGAAGGCTTCAAGTAAGAGCTTCACAGGTGGTGACCCACTGATACCAAAACAATTATTTAACACATTTTCCTGTGTCCATTTCCTAATAACTTTCTCTACTCTTATAGTTAGAATAGGGTGAGGATGGAGAGCCCAGTATTTCAAAATCATTACATCACACTAAAACATCATCCAAGAGGTAGCGGTTAGTTGGCATATATGCATGTTTCACCATATGCTATTGTTTACCTAAAGTGGAGGCTTGGACAGGAAGTAAAATTCATATTTTTTTAAGTTGAAAATTATCCAAGATTATACTTCCAGGTCTAGAAATGTGTTACATAAGAATCTAACAGGCCTTATTTAAATGACTCTAAATTATTAGTTTTAAAATATTAAGGACCCAACATCAACTGTAAAAATACTTACTATCTCCAATTAAAACCAGTTTGCTTTAATTACAGAAATGCTAGCAGTGCAATTGATATAAATATTGTTATACGATAATTTTTAGTTTATGCCATCATATTCCAATTTCCTCAGCCCTACTTTTCATGAGTTCCAAATGTAAGCAATTTCATTGGTATTGCTAAACTTTATCATAGTACGTCTAGCAAACTACAAAAACTATACATTAAATAAATTATCATAACAAAATACTACATACTGAAGAGACACCTATAGTTGGACCACCACAGTTGTTAGGAATAATCAAAAGCTGTGTGAAGCCTTTTATAGCATTCATCTGCTCAGACTAAGCAGGGTTCTAACTGGTTCCATTTGATATTTACTTTTTCACTTCTAAGAAAAAAAAATCAATAGAAAACAGAAAGGAGTAGAAATCATACATTAAGCTAGGTTTCAGAATGTCTTAACTTTTAGGGGAAGGAAAACTAGAAATCTCTATTCAATACGGTGATTTAATCTCTATTTAATAGAGATTCTGATTTAATACTCAGAATCTGCAGATGATTTAAAGCAGTTATTGTATATGGGAACAGTTCTGAAATTTGATTCCTTTTAATTTTTTTCTAATCAGGATGTACAGTTCCAGCTATAGATATATGCTATTGATCAGACTTGCTAAATACTATTCCTTACAATAGTCTTCATCATTTAATTTGCCTGTAGTTGTGCTAGTAATCCAGTTCAAACCTTTTTTCCAAATGGTAAATGATGGGATACTTCTTTTTTAAAGTATGCACAGATTACTACTTTCGAGGATAAATCAACAGGAATTTAAAGAAATATATAATTTTGATAAAATTATTGTACATGTTTTATATCTAACACATGGCATTCTCATGAGGTTGCTTCTAAGTGTGTGTGTGTGTGTGTGTGTGTGTGTGTGTGTATGAGAGAGAGCGAGAACAAATATAAGTACTATAAAAATTTCTTTTCGTTCAAAATATTAATCACTGAGTCAAGGATTCAAAGGACAGTCTTTCACCTCAGGTCATTAGGTAAGTAAATAGACAAATAAATAAATGACTTATTTGGGAAACCTCAGGGAATGTATTAACTGTAATATATACTAAGTACTTGCTAAATATGCTTAAAACTGAAAATGATGGACTTTCAATAAAAGCAAGCTTCAAGCAAAATTACATGGATTCTAACTGCTATCTCTAATATGGAATGGAAAAAAATTGTTATGTTAATGTCAAACCTTCTTACCACTTCCAGGTTTTCAAGGCTGTAATGGAAAATAAAGTTCCACACTAAGCCTTCTGTTTTTAGGGACAATATATCGAAAAGTATTTTGCAGTTCGATAATTTAAAGTAATACTGTAAAGAATAAACTTGAATTTCTGACTGTTCTGCTTCAGTAAGAATCTTTGTGTTAGGGCATTAAAAAGATACAAGGACTATAAGGAAACTATGATCATGTCAGCATTATTTACACATAAGATAGCTGAATTGAAACACCGGGGCCCTTAGGGTATTCAGACTTCCAATTAGGCCTTTGAATGAAATGGCAGTTACACATAATCTGATTTTACGTTTAAATACACTTGTATATTTGATAATTTGGAATCTCACTTAATCACCCTTACAGCACAATGATTCTACAAAGTATTTTGTCCTTCAGCTCAGTTGTGTAGTTTTTCAAATGACATGATTGTTTTTAATTTATAATCGGGACCTAGAACTAATGGTAAATAATTCATGTATTCAAAAAATATTGAATTTCTACTATGTATCTGGCATTGTTCTAGGGACATGACTATTCATTTTATTGTGCAAATGCTATCATTTCTCCTTAAAGTTGTTTTCCGGAAACACTTGTTTTTCAAAAACATTCTGGGGGACAATCTGAAAACTTTTAAATAACATTTATAGAATGGGTTCATTTTAAAATTACAGGAACCTTTTCAAATGCATCTTGCGACTTTCTTTTATTATTAAAAGGTTCCAACATGACTTTGGCATACTTGAAAGCTTTCAACTACCCTTAAAAAAACAAGCAAACAAACAAACAAACAAAAAACTTAGCAATAGTAAATTATTTAACACATCACCACAAAAAAAAAAAGTCTTATAAATTTGGACAAAATGGCAAAACGGTGATTGTGCTTTTCCAGTTATTTATTTTAAGGGTCATACTATGCATTACTGATATAAAGAGCAAGGGTGGCGGTGAACAAGCAAGCAAATGCTGGGTAATCATGGAGCAGAATACAAAGCTGTGGATCTCCTTTTAATGAAGGAAAGTCTTTCCTTCTGAGACCATACTTTTTGGCAGTGCTGTAGTAAATGATGTTCCAAATCAAAACTCTTTGTACTAAGAAGATGGGCCAGGATATTTCAGCCTAAAGATAATAATAGAGCAGACATTTGCAATGTCTGCTCTATTATTCTTACAGTACAGTGTACCTGGTTTGTTAATTAAAATCATAAAACAACCATCTGAAATTCAAGGAAATTATCTATGACCCTTAATTACCACAAACGCGATCAGTTAAATGCTATTCTAACATACCTATTAGAGTCCACTGGGGTGTTTCATTTCCTTTTGGTTTCTAGATCAAATGGCTATTAATTTCCTTTCTATTGAACCAGAAACTTCTTTTTGTATTTTTTCGGGTCGCCTCAAATACACCTCCGGATTAACATCCCCCGGAGTGGGGGAAGAGGGGACGGGAAAGTTCAGGGCGTCTCCTGACCAGTTGCTTTATATTGGAGATGTAGCGTTTTTCTCCCCATATTAGCATATCGCCAGTAGCAGTGATGCAGATCTGTTAAACCCGAAGCTGAGGAGGGCAAGCATGAGCTGCAAACCAGCCTCCATCCCCACCCCTACTAGTGGCGAAATATATGTTGAGAAAGCATCATCTGTTTCAGCAATCGTAAACAATTGGCCGCACTGGGTTTGCTGAAATGTTTAAATACACTACTCACCAAGTCGCGCTAATAGTCTCCCCTTCTCCACCTCTAGGAAAAGCATCCTAAAACTAAATTGGCAATCCGCTGTTTGTGGCGTGGAAAGTGAGGTTATAATTCCCCAGGCTTGCCAAGAGGGTACTGGGTGTTGGCAGATGTGCTGGCTGCTACTGGACTCCCGAAACCACGTCTCAGGATGAAGTGCGAAAACACACAAACCCATGCAGCTGTGCGCACGGTTAAAGCCAACACCGACGGCTCCCAGAACGCCGACTGCTGCGTAATGATTGTCTCTT
>NW_006439189.1:1691840-1698316 GCF_000325575.1 Pteropus alecto
CTCATCGGGTGGGGCCCCAGATAGCATAGGTTAGAAGGAGGTCCTGAAGTTCCTCGCAGAACCTGGGCTTCCCAAGCAAGGTTTAAAGAGAAATTCAGAAGCAAACAGGTACTAAAGTGCGTGCTAGCCCCTAGACATCTCTCGGAGAGACAGCAGAAGCGGGACCTTAGCGGCAGAGCCCTTGGCTGACGCTCCAGGTGGGAGGGATGCTGGAAGAGAGGCGCCCCCTAGTCTCTTCTGGGATCGAGCCCCACCTCCCCAGCGTCCATGTCCACTTGTTAGAGCGTCTGGGCTCTCTATTAGAGCCCAGGCGAGGGCCCCCCTTTCGGAACTGGAGGAATGGGTTGGCAAGTGTCGCCTGAGAAGCTCAGCGATCCCGCGAAGGGCAGCGCCCCCAGAGCCAACTTGAACTGCGAACGAAGCCAACCTCTCATCTCCCCCTAGGAGATACAGAGCCCTAAACCCGACAGAGACCGAGAGAAGGAGCGGAGGTTCTGCCACCTCGGGCAGGACTCCGAGAACGGCAACAGTCCGCTGTTCACAGCCGGGAGCCGCCATCCGTCGTCTGCATCCTCGGGGCGAAGTTCGCCCGGAGTCCTTATGGCAGGAGGTGGGGGTGGGGGGGACCCAGCCAGAAAGAAAGAGGAGGGAGCCGGAAGAAACGCACCTACCTAGTCCAGGCGCAAGTTTCGGTAGTCTCCCGGTGCTGTCCCCCGCCCCTTGCCAGATGCTCAGCCCCGCCGGGCGCTGCCGATGGCCGGGACTTCAGGCGTCTCAGCCGGTTCCTGCGAGAAACGACTGTAAATCCACATTACTGTTGGAGCTGCCGTTCCGGCCCCTGCATTGTGCCTCCGGACAGGGGCAGCGGTGCTGTCAGCCAGCAGCCGGCAGGGGCAGGGTCCGAACCTGGCTACCGCCACGCTGGCTCACGCCCGCTGCCAGTAGGGTGCTTGCGCCCGGGGTCGTATGTGTGTGCGAGAATGTGTATACGCGTGTATGTCCGTGAAAGAGAGAACGTATGTGAGAGCGAGCAAAAGGGGTGAGCTCGGCCCCCGGCGCACTCGAAGGTGAACTACAGGCGAAGGCAGAGCCCGCCGCGCTCCGGGGTGCGGGGCCTCTGCACGGTTAATGGCAGTGCTGATGTTACCGTGGCCGCCGCCGCCGCGCTCTAAGGCTGGTGGAGGTGGTGCAAAAAAATGTTTCTCCGCTACTCGAGACTAAAAAACCTGCCCTGTCTACTGAGCATGCCCAGTTTGACAGCTCCACAGCGGAAGGTTTTTTTTTTTTTTTCCTTTTCCCCAAGACTCCAGGTTTTAGCCGCAGCTGAGATGGGGGGTGGGAGGAAGGGAGGCGGAGGCGCAGAAGGAGGATGGCTGAGAGAGCAGGTAGCAGGCAGAGGAAGTCAAGATGAGAAAGATCTGGGTGTTACAGGGTGGGGAGAGGGAAGGAGAAAGCGAGAATGGGAACAAGGAATATGGATCAATAAAATTTAGATTTCATACCACAATTAGTTGCTGGCCAGGGGACTCTCGTGACCAGCTTTTATTATTTCCGCCCCCCCCCCCGACGGTTAGGTAGGGTGTGGGGTTCGGAGGAGTGTTTGTCATCCCCAAGATCAACCTAGGACAGTGTTCTATAGTCATGGCATACACAAATGCGCGTGCACACACACCGCACACATACAAAGGAGCACGATCACTGCTGAGATATGTAAAACCGCAAAACTGACTTAGAAAGAATGCCAAGTCTTTTGCCAGTATAATTTTGGCAAAAAAAAAAAAAAAGCCAGAGAAAGAAATTGTTGGGGTTCCTCCTTTTCCCCTCTCCCTCACCTTCCAGAAAAGACAAACCCTTGACTGCGGTGCATAAATGACCCGAAAGCTCTCGTGCGGGTCTGTGTGAGAGCACCGCTGGCTGTCTCCTGCTGATAGTGCCACCCCAGCGCGCCAAGACCAGCCGCACGCAGCCTCCTGCGGTGCGTCACGTCAGCACTGACAATGTTCCCCTAGAAAGGGGCCCAGCGCTCCAGCTCTTGCCTTGTCTGGCTTCCCAGCTCCCAGGGCTCCCCAACCGGCTCCACCCCTCGCCCTGCTGGGCCAAGGGCACAAACCCGGGCGAATCCAGAGAGCTGCCTCAAGCCATGGATCCCTCTCCACCCTTTTCAGCTTCTTCGAAAAAGCGGAAAAGCGGAATCTGCATGCCCATAAACTCGTTTCGAGAGCCTTAGGAGTCCTACTGGACATGCTCAGGACTTGGGGTGCCAGGCGTAGAGGAAATCACCAGCCGCTAACATCGGCACGTCTGGACCAGGTGTGAGTTTGAAGTTTGAGGCGTTGGCGCCCGATTGGAATTTGGCTCCGGTTCCAGGAAGGGCGGCGGCGACGCCCACAGTCGCCTTCTCCTTCCAGGCTTCCCAGCAAGAGCCAGACAGTGGGAGATACCAAGTGCCGAGGCAGGGGAGCTGCACCAACTGAAGAGACCCGAGTCTCTAGTCCTCCCAGACCCCCCCTCTCCCCAGTGCCACCCCGGCGGTAGGCAGGTAGAGGGCGCGCAAAGCAGCAAAGATCCCTGCGTGTGTTTGCGGGGACTGCTAACCTTTAGGTAAGGAAAAGAGCCGCGAAGAGTGGAACCTTCTTCAGGAGAAAGACGTTTTCTGATGGGTTTCTTGAGTGAGGAAAGCAGGGTGTATGCGTGTGTGTGCATTCGCGTTTGTATTTTTTCTCCGCAAGAGCAGGGACAGGAAAGTGAGAGGCTATTGTTGAGCTAAGGGCCCGCTAGGGGTTGCAATAAGGCACATTTGGAGCCTTCGCTGGCGCTGATTACCGTGAAGAGTTGCTCGTGGAGCTGTGGAAGCGCACCAAAGCTTCCAGCTGTTCACCCTGGGCGGTGGCAGCTGCGCGAGATGGCTTCTGGGTTTGTATGGTCTCTGCGCTCCTGAACTGGGGGGCAGATTCGGTTTTGGAAAAAGAGATAGTATAAAGTCTCGCCAGGGGGAGACCTCGGAACCATATGTTCCTATCTTCCTGGCTTTTGATGCAGGTATTTGCAGAGAAAGAACATTGTAAACTCAGTACACCATTGAGGGGAGGAAATAAACCGAGCTGAGAACTCTCGGGGGAAGAATCTGGAAATCGAGCACGTTTATTCTCATCCTCCCCTCTCCAGCACCGCTCTCGCCTTCAGGCAGGAATCCTTTGGTTCTCTGCCTCTCACCATCGCCCCACCCCCACCCCCATCGCTTTGGCAACAAAGAAACAAAAAATGACAACCCGACTCAGAAGGGGGAATAGCAACTGCTTCTAGAACCATCTCTCCCTTAGGCTGTTGAAAAAGCAATGAGGTAGGGATGGCTATAAAACCTGTGTCTTGCCACCAATATGTAAACGAACCTTCTGAAACCCACTTACCTTTCTCTGAAATAAAACAAAAACATGTGTACATCTTCCTTTTATTTAGATATAGATATGTATAATCTCCTAAATAAATATTCCTCTTTAAGAACTACCCAAACCGTGAACTGTGAAGTGAAAGACTTTCAGGACACTTCCTCAGTTCCTACGTAGGAATTCTGAAAGGAGGAAAAAGAAACATCTGGCCAGTCACTTCTCCAGTGACTCGAAACACTCTGAAGTCTAAGGAAATTCTGTAACCAACGATTAAGGAAACAACTCCTCATGAATGAAAAGAGAATTCTGGCAGAATGGGACGTGGGCAAACCACAACAGCCATGGAAATGGAATATAGAATTTAAAAACATGATCGTCTCACTCGCGCTCGCTGTCTCTTTGTTACTCTTTCTGAAGACTCAGGGAGCAAGGGACAGTAGACGCCTAGGGATTTTATGAAAGGAAACAGCTTGTTTCTCTCCTGGCAATTCAGCAATCAGTCCAATCATTTTTTTAAACTCCTCTACTGCCCTGTCTTTATATTTTTTCTTACATTCTTCCCTCTCATTTTCCTCATCCCTCTTCCACAGCTCCCTGGGAGCCCTTAATTCGTTTGGTTCGCACCTGTCTCCTCCTTTAGTTCTTTCAAAAACATTGTTTCCCTTTCTAGTTCCAAAGTACTGAGAGGGCTCTGTCACTTTTCTTTTCTGAAGAATTGATTTACAGCTTCTGGAGGTCCACAGCCTGATACTGTAGATGGGTTTTCTAAAGCATTTATTCAACTTTAGAGATTCCCTAGAAACATTTAAGCAACAGGAGTTGCTGAATATTCAAGTCGTTTTGCTCATGGGACCAAGATTTCTGTTTCAAAAATGGATATCAGGAAAAAGTCACACTAAATTGCCAGTTTCAGAATGGCTACTGTAAAGGAAAATATAACCAATTATAACAGAGCATGCGATCTGTATAGGACAGTTATCCAGGTGCCTAGATTATATGATTTGAATAATTTGAGAGAAATTTTTAAAGAGATATACCTTTTTATTAACAAAGACCACAGACATGAACACTTACACCCTTATATGTTTATTTCCAGAACTAATGTAATTACATAAATTCAACTCAGCAAATGATCATGAAGCGTCTCCTGTGTTCCAAGAACTGTGCCAGCACTGGGACTAGGTAAAGAAATTGAGACTTAAAGAAGCTAAAAGATGTGCAAAGATTTGCGAACATTTCAATATTCAAGCAGATATTGAGTGGCCATTGCCATGTACCTAGAACAATTCAGTCCTAGAAAACAATATTTAAGTGTTCTGGCCTTGGTATTTTTAAACACATTTGTTTAGTCCATAGTTTACATTCTCTGCAAAGAATGTAAAATGGAAAATATACTTATTTCAGTCTTGTTTCTAAGTACTCTCATAAGTAAGAATGTAAGTATAATAATATTAGAAGACTAAAGTTAATCACAGATCACGTAAAGAAAATCAAAATCAATGTGAACCATCTGAAATGAAAGAGTTTTGTTTGGTTGCTTGTCTAAAGGGAAGATGCTTTCAAAGGCACACTTTTAAAACGCACTTGTGGTGAACCATTATTTCCTATGGCCACTGATAACCATGTCACCCAGAGATCAGCTACCAGAGATTATGAATGGTGCTGGCACCTTACCTTTTGTCTACAATGATTGGAAGCTGGAAAGGTAGCTTAATGATTTTCTATCCAAACAGTTTCCATAAACAGAGCTGTAAAATTGCAGTCACCAGCTTGCTGTTAGGGAGTGCCCATTTCTGGCTGGCTGTGGGCCCCTTTGATAAAAGCAAACACATTGGAGGAAGCTCACTTGAGTTTGGATGTGAACGTTTTGTGGCCAGGTTTCTGCATCCATCTGTTCAGAACAGAGTCAGACACGTTATTTTTCACACACCCAAATAAGGCTCAGGAGAACAAGTGACAAGCCAATTAAAGTCTTCTCTTTATCTATTGTTATTTAGTATCCAAATGGATATTGTGGATGCACTTTTCTGGCTAAAGTTACAAGGAGAAGGAAAATGCTTTTTTTTTTTTTCTTTTTTTTTTTAAACTTTGGGCTTTAGCAAGTCACTTTGTATTCTACATAGCAAGCCCAGCTCATGGAAATGTACATTCGGACAGAATATCTCTCATTGGAAAGGCTCCATAACCACTGCTACACCTTACTCTCAAAATAAAATGTATCTATAATACGGATTAGTTATAACCTTCAGAAACCAAGGTTTCTCAATAGAGTGCAGTGGCAATTCATTTGTATTACCATATAGGTTCAAATAATTGCCTAAATTTAAAATTACAGATAACTAAAAGAGTGGCACCTTGGTCTTTAATTTATGTGAATTTCACTTACATTTGATATGTATACACAAAAATATGGCAATAACAATCATTTGTACCCTCATAAAGATAGCATAGTGCCTTTCTTTGCAGATCTGAAAGCTGGCTTTATACTAGTGTTTGTCTCCTTATTGGAAATACTTTTAAGAATATTACTTTGGCAATTTAAGCCATCACAGTTGAAAAGGGGAAATATTGATTTCAAAACGTACTATGATTTCTGTTTGAGAGAGGAAATTACATTCCAGAAAAAGAATTAGAAAAGAAAAGAATATCGAACAATTAGGATTGTTCTGTTGGCATTTAAATGCACTTGAACTTCTCTCTGACTTTGTGATTTCATCATCATAACCTTTTAAGTGAATAATTGTCATGATTGATTTATAGGTAACTATTAATTTGTATTGAAATAACTAAAGCATTTAGTGCTTCTAAAGTGCATGCTTAATAATGGCCATACTTTTATAGCCATATACATTAACAATTGCTATGAGATGCTAACAATTATTAGGATAGTCTTATAAATAAATTTTAAATGTGTTTTATATGAAAATTGGGGACTAGGATGTTGTCATTTTCTATTACAACAATAAACATGAATAATTTCTTCTCAGACTCAGTAAACAGGCTCCCTGTTTTCATCTTCATTCTCCCATTCATAGTTTCATAAATCAAAGATTTATAGGAAACTTACTATATGCTTACTGTGTGCTAAGT
>NW_006439189.1:1698429-1702181 GCF_000325575.1 Pteropus alecto
GCTTTTGTGGAGGTTACAGTCCACTGGCAGGAGAACTACACAATCAATCCCACAATGAGATATGTATTTCTAAACTGATGAGTACTCTAAAGGAAAATAACACAGTATTGACAAGAGAATGACAGAGGAGATTTCACTTAGATTTGGGTTGGAGTGGTTAGGTAGCTACTAATCTGAGGCCTGGAGAATGAGTAGCGTTTAGCATTCCAGATACATAGAAAAGAAGCTATGGTGTTTACATGTGAACTATCTTGGCAATGTCAAGTGCATCTGGACCATAGTGAACATAAATTGTGTATTTGGAAGAGTGGTGGTGGTGACATAAAATGAGGCAAAAGAAGCAGAAAGAAGCTACATCATACAAGGATTTAAGGGCCTTAATACCGGATTTTTCCTTAAGGACAATGGGAAAGTGTGATATAATCTAATTTATAGTTCAGTGGATCTTTACCTGTTTCAACCAAATCATTATACTGGCCAACTCTCAAATAATAATCTTTTTCTATCCTTATTCTTCCTGACCACTCTATGGTTCAGAGACTCCTGGAGATTCCTTAGAAACTTTTAGTGTGTCTGTATAGTCAAAATTATTTTCATAATAATACTTTTATTATTTGCCTTTCACTCACATTGTCTTACAAAGGTACATCAATTAATTAAATGCAAAAGCAGATGTGAGAATTTAGCTATGTTCTATTAAGCCAGGCATATAAGGTAACACTACAACTCTTCTCAATTTTTTGTTTGGGAAAATATAATACATTTTAATGAAAATCTTACTTATGTTAACATGTAATGATTTTATTATTGTTAGTTTAAGTGCATCAATACATAAATATTTAATTTCTGCCTATTTTAACTTCTAATAAATAAATATTAATAGAGATAACCCACAAAGACAATAGCACTTCGGGGCCTTCAAAAATTTTTAAGAATGTAATTGTAAAGGGGTCCAGATAACAGTGCCAACCATTGATCTTTTTCTTTTCTTAAAACTGGTTGTGGTTTCCCTCCTATCAGTGTCTTTTACTGTCCTTAAATGCTCAGTCCTTAGATTCACAATAAGAAATTGATTTTTACATTGTAATCCAGAATGATTGCTTACAACTACTATGTGATACATTTTGAAATTATTCTATTTTATTTAAACCAAATCAATTGCTTTCTTAATCCAGTAACTCACACTTTGAAAAAGTGTGGGTGATCTCAACCCATTTCCAGGTTTCAACAGTTACTTCTAGTTTATACCTTCAAGACCATATCCCTGGGCTCCATCTCTAACAGCTGGCTGGACATTTCTTTCTTAATATTTCAAAATTATCTCAACCTCAACTTGTTTTAAATAGGAAAAATGGGAGAATACAAAAGCATATCATCCCATATTTATATGAATTGACAAAAACTAAAATATTTACAAATAGATGCATGGAGAAAGGACTAGGAAAAATAAATCACAACATTAATTGTCATTCATGGGATTGTTAATGATTTTAATAATTTTAAAATACTTTTTAGATTTGATTTTCCATAAGTCTTTATGAATTCATAATCAGAAAGCTATTATTAAAAAAATAAAAACAGAACTAATCTTATAAGTCCTACACCTCTTCTTACCTTTCATTTCAGTTTTTATTTTTGCCTTTCATTTTAAAGATATGGTTCTGTTTATCTCAAGATTTTTTTAAACACATTTTTCTATAATAATCATTTTAATAATGCATTAAATATTAAATAAATGCATTAATAATGCAGGACCACTTTGTTTTATCGCCAAAAGAATTCCAAGCACAGGATGTGCATGAGAAGGAGTCACCTACCACCACAAAGTTAGTTCATCCATTTTCTAGGATACCTGATGCTTTGGTTGAACTTGTACATGCTACAGACTTCCACGGCAATGTCTGTTTTGAAATTGTGCGAAGTACAGTTTATCCCATAGACCATCAAATAGACACATGGTTACAGTGGAGCAGTCTATCCTTCCAGTCTAATACTATCATGAATAAAGCCTAAAAATTCTATAGTTTCTAAAGGCTCAGTCCTTGGATTCAAAATAATAAATCGATTTTTACATTGCAATCTAGAACAAAGTCCACAGCCTAATACTATAGATGGATTTCCTAAAGTATTTAGGGAACACTTTTGCATCTGCCCAGATGCCCTTCCTTCTCCATTCCTAGCTGTCTCACCATACTTAAAAGACTTATATCCATCACTACCTTTCCAAGAAGCCCTCCCTGAACTTCCATTCTGAAATGCTCTCTCTCCTGTGAACTGCTAAAGCTCTTTCTCTCTTTTGACACTTATCCCATTGTTTGTATTATAGTTATTTATTTGGATGCTTATTTCTCCTATTTTACTTTTATTTCTTTGAGGGCAGAGACATGTCCTTCTATATATCTTGGTTACACTTAGTAGGTCCTGGAGAAATAATTTGGGACAAGTTTGGAATTTAACGACTATTTCTAAAGCAAAGAATTAAAATGGAGATAAGTAAGAGAAATATATATGTTCTGTTTGACCAAGTTTAATTTGAATTATTATTTCCTACCTCATATAGGAAATTTTCTTTACAGTCTGGTGCTTTAATTTAACATCATCCTTAGTCCATGCCATGGGAATGTCTAAGAGATAATGTTGTATTTAAAAGAGATTATTTTATATATCTAGTAAATTAGACTTCTTTGACATGGTGTTAACAATCTATGGCTGCATAACAAAAACCTCGAAACTTCATAGGTTAAAACAATATTTTACCATTTCTCACATTTTTATGGGCTAGATGGGAATTTTTTTCTACTGGTCATGTCTGGGTTCACTGAAGTAGATAGATTCAGTTGGCAGGTCACCTGGGGCTAGGTTCATCCCACATTGCCTTATTCACATGTCTTGTGACTCTGCTGGGGTGGCTGGAACAACTGAAGTATCTGGACCTCTCTTTCCATGTGGTCTTCATGAGATCTCATATCTTCTGCATCAGTTAACTATTGTTGCATAACAAATAACTTTAAAACTTTGTGGCTTAAAACAACAGCAATTTATCATTCCTCACAAGTCTGTGGGTTAACTACATGTCTGCTTTACTGATTTTTCCTTGAACATTCATGTGGCTGCATTCAGCTGGAGGGGTGGCAGGACTGAAAGGTACAGTAGACTTACTCATATATCTGGCAAAAAGTGCCATGTGTTGCCTGGATGTCTTAGTTGTCAGTTCTTCTCCACATGGTCTCTCATTTTCAAGTGGGCTATACCAGCTGCCTTAGATGCTAGTGTCAGAGCAGCACCCCACAGTGGCCAAGGTAGAAGCTACAAGACCAGGAAAGGCCAAGGCTCCAGAACAAGAATTTCTTCACAATAGATTCCTAGAGTGGATTTTATGGATTAAAGACTGAGCTATATTCTGCCAAATATCCCTTCAAAAAGTCAGGAGTATATGAAAATGCCCATTTTCCTTATATCTACAACATTGTACATAATCAAATATTTTTCATTTGATTTACAAAACTATCTCATTGATTTTTTTCAGAATATGTTTTATATAATTTTATTTTTAATTAATTTATTTTTAAATTGAAGAAATGATTTAAAATTTTTCTCCCATCTACCTCCCCCCTCTTGCTCTTCTCCTTAGCCTCTGGTAACCACTAGTCCATTGTCCATGTCCATGCGTCTCTGGATCTGGTTTTGGAACAGCCTTGCCTGCAGTGGAAGAACTGAGGTAGAAGCCAAGGGGCAGATTTGAGAGGTAAAAT
>NW_006439189.1:1702689-1703730 GCF_000325575.1 Pteropus alecto
CCCCTCTTGCTCCCCCCTCACTCTGGTAATCACTAGTCCATCATATGATTTTAGACATTTTCTGTCTGGTTTATGCTGCGTAGCGCGATTATCTTGAGGTTCATCCATGTTGTGGCAAATGGCGGTATTTCATCTCTTCTTATGGCTGAGTAATATTCCATTGTTTATATGTACCACAGCTTCTTTAGCCAATCATCTATCATAGGACACTTCGGTTCCTTCCATGTCCTGGCCACTGTGAATAATGCACCTATGAACATCGGTGTGCAAATATCTTTTCAGATATGAATTTTCAAGTCTTTGGGGTAAATACCCAGTAGAGGGATTGCTGGATCATATGGTAGATCAATTCTCAGTTTTGTGGAAACTTCATACTGCTTTCCATAGTTGCTGTACCAATTTGCAGTCCCACCAGCAGTCTATGAGGGGTCCTATTTCTCCGCATCCTCTCCAGCATGTTATTACTTGTCCTGTTGATTACAGTTTGAATGTTTTTTGTTGAGTTTTAGATGATCAGCTTATTGTTGTTTCAAAGGGAGAGATCTGGGACATCTCTCAATCTGCTATATTTCCCCATTATGAATTAATTTTGGTGTGTGGTGATAGACAACAGTCTAGTTTTATTCTTTTGCAGGTGGCTTTTCAGTTCTCCCAGCATCGTTTATTGAAGAGCCTTTCCTTTCTCCACGGTACGTTTTGGGCTTTCTTGTCGAAATTATTTACCCATATAAACATGGGTTTACTTCTGTACTCTCGATTCTGTTCCACTGGTCCGCGTGTCTGTTTTGGGGCCAGTACCATGCCGTTTGGATTACTGTCACTTTGTAGTAAAATTTGAAGTTGGGCAAAGTGATGCCTCCAGCCTCATTCTTTTTTCTCAGGATAGCTTTGGCAATTCTGGGTCTTTTGTGCTTCCATACAAATCTGATGATTTTTTGTTCCATTTTTTTAAAAAAAATGCTGATCAGATTTTTAGAGATTGCACTAAATCTGTACAAGGCTTTAAGAAATAAGATCATTTTAACTATGTTGATTCTTCCA
>NW_006439189.1:1705975-1708701 GCF_000325575.1 Pteropus alecto
ATTTTCATTTATTTCTGCTCTAATTTTGACAATTTCTTTCCTTTTGCTGGCTTAAGGCCTCATTTGTTCTTTCTTTTCTAGTTTTTTAAGATGAAGTTAGGTTGTTTATTTGGGCTTGTTCTTGTTATTGAAGATAGGCTTGTAATGATATAAACTCCTCTTATGACCACTTTTGCCATGTCTGAAAAGTTTTGATATGTTGTACTATCATTATCATTCATTTCTATGTATCTCTTGATGTCTCTTTTTATTTCTTCTCTAACTCAGTTATTCTTCAGTAACATGTTGTTTAATCTCCATGTATTTGTGGTTCTTCCTGATTTCTTTTTGCAATTGATCTCTAATTTCAAAGCATTATGATCAGAGAATATGGTTGTTATGATTTTAACCCTCTTATATTTGTTGAGGCCATCTCTGTGTTTCACTATGTGGTCAATCCTTGAGAATGTTCCATTTGCACTAGAGAAGAATGTACAAGCAGCTGTTTTGGGATAAAAGGCTCTGTAAATGTTAATTATGTCTAGTGGGTCTAATGTATCATTTAAGGATGTGATTTCCTTATTGATTTTCTGTTTGGATGATCTGTTCATATCTGACAGTGGGGTATTTAGGTCTCCTACTATGATAGTGTTTTAGTCTGCTTCTCACTTTAGTTTTGGTAGTAGTTGCTTTATATATTTCTTGGCTCCCTAATTGGGAGCATAGATATTAATAAGTTATGTGTTCTTGGTGCATGATTCCCTTTATCATTATGAAGTGTTCCTCAGTATCGTTCTTTACCTTTTTTATTTTAAAGTATATTCCATCTGATATTAGTACCGCTACTCCCACTTTTCTCTGAATTCCATTCGCTTGAAATATCATTTTCCACACTTTCACTTTGAATTTATATTTGTCTTTAGAACTGCGATGTGTTTCCTGGAGGCAGCATATGGCCGTGTCTTGTTTTTTTTTTTTTTTTTTCCAATCTGCAACTCTGCCTTTTTATTGATGAGTTCATTCCATTTACACTTAGGGTGGTTATTCGAATACGTGGTCTTCTTATAGCCATTTTATCTTTTGCTTTCTGGTAGCTTGGTGTTTCCTTTGATTCCTTGTCCTTGTGTTTCTGTTTTCTTTATTTGGTCGGCTTTTTTTGGGTTTCCCTCTGTTCTTTCTTGTTCTATGTTATATACTTCAGTTCTGAATTTTTAGCGTGTGGTTACCATTACAAATATGTAAATGATAGTTATATATATATACAGTTATCCCTTTTCTTCTACACGTGCCTTTTCTCCATTCCCCTCTGTGAATTTGGATTGTTGAATCCTCGTCTTTTCAGTTATTGTTGTCTCAGTTTGTCCCTATGTATGCTGAACATTCATGACTATCTTGCTATAACAAATCTCTTCTTATTTTTAAGCTTATAATACACTGTTCCTAGTAAGGGTTGCACTCCTCTGCTTCTATCAACCTGCTAGTCAACTCACTCCTAATTATGCATTCTTTCGTCATTTTGTTTTAGTTGAGCTGACCTCTTTCAGTGTTTCCTGTAATGCAGGCCTCATAGTGGAGAATTCCCTCATTTTTTGTATGTCTGGAAAGGTCTTTATCTCTCCTTCACATCTAAAGGAGAGCTTAGCTGGATACATTATTCTTGAGTGGTAGTTTCTATCATTTAATAGTTTGAATATTTGAGTCCACTCCTTTCTGGCTTGTAAAGTTTGCGCTGAGAAGTCCAATGATATTCTAATGGGTTTTTCTTCATAGGTTACTGTCTTCTTTTTCCTGGCTGCCTTGAGAATTCTGTCTTTGTCATTGATTTTTGATAATTTTAATACAGTGTGTCTTGGTGAAGGCTTTTTTGGGTTGAGATAATTGGGCGTTCTATTGACTTCTAGATTTCCAAGCTCCAGGTTATTTTTTTAGATTTGAGAAATTCTTATCAAATATTTGTCTGAAAATGCTTTCTAATCCCTGCTGCTTTTCTTCCCCTTCGAGAATGCTTATTATTTTTATGTTTCCTCTCCTGATGGTATCAGCTAGTTCTTGTATTTCTCTTTCATTATTTTTCATTCTTCGATTCCTCTCTTCTTCCTTCTGATTTATTTCTAGATTTCTGTCTTTGATATCGCTGAGCCTTTCTTCCATTTGGTCGACTCTATTTCCCAAGCTTGTTATTTCATTTTTAACTCTTGCAGTGTGTTCTTTATCTCCAGAAGGTCTATTCTGTTCTTTTTGAGGGTTTCAATCTCCTCGCTAAAGAACTCATTCTGCTCCTCTAGTTGTTTTTCAATTCCTGAAAGTGTTGATATGATTCTTTTCGGATCTCATTGAGTTTTTTTCAGTAGTACTATCCTGACTTCTCTGTCATTTAAGTTGCATATTTTTTGTCCGTAAGCTTATTTTCTGGAGATTTTTGTCTTTCTTTCTGAGATGCCCTGTCACCATGGTTGTTCATAGTGTTTAATGGACTATTTCTCTGCCTGGGCTTTAATGGTAGTGTATCTTTTCTCTTTTATTTCCCAGAAAGATTTATTATATAAAGGTCTCTCTTTAGCCTGTTGCAAGGAAGACACTTTTCTTTCGGTTTCCAGTAGGTGGCATCCAAGCCTCTTGGATTTCTGCTTTATATAAAGTCTTAATAATGCCTTTTTTTCTTCTAGAAGTGTAATCACACTCGTTACCCTCAGTCTGTTTCTGTCAGTGTTAGCAACAGTTTTGCTAGTGTTTCCCCATATTCTCCT
>NW_006439189.1:1708753-1710871 GCF_000325575.1 Pteropus alecto
GTACCATCCTGAATTCTCTGTCATTTAAGTGGCATATTTTTATGTCTGTAAGCTTACTTTCTGGAGATTTTTTTTCTTTGTTTCTGAGCTGCCTTGTCATCTCGGTTGTTCATGGTGTTTAATAGACTATTTCTCCTCCTGGGCATTAATGGAAGTTTATTCTGATTTTTTTTTTTCCAGAAAGAAAATTAATTATATAATTATATAATGTCCCCTAGCCTGTTGCAAATAAGATGTTTTTATTTTGATTTCCAGTAGGTGGCGTCTAAGCCTCTTGGATCTGTGCTTCATATAAAGTCTTAATAATGTCTTTTTTTTTTTTTCTCATAGATGTTTAATCATGCTCGCTACCCTCAGTCTCTGTTACTGTCAGTGTTAGCGACAGTTTTAGTAGTGTTTGCTTAGATTCCTCTGTGGCTCCAAGGAGTTCCGTCTCAGAGGATATGGGGGAGAGGCCCTCTGGGTTGGGGGATGGGGCTGCGGCTCAGCCTCTGTTTTGCAACTGTGGCTGGTGAAAATCAACTTGTTTCTCTGCTGTCTCTGCTTTTCTGCCGTCCCCTTTCTCTACCTTCTGCCCTGATTACTGGGCACTGCCGCTGACTGCGTGGAGCTGATAGCACTCCCAGGCAGGACTGTTCAGGGTATTTCCCATACCTTCTCCTCTCCCCCTCCTCCTTCAGCAGCTGCGGAGGCAGATTATTTGTTTCTCCCAGTCCACCGCCCAACACCCAGGGTTCTGACCTGTGGTTGCTCTTATGCACAGATCCCATGCTCTGACGTGCTGGTTTGCAGTTTGGGTGTTTTCTATTGAGTTTTAGATGTTCAGCTTATTGTTTCAAGGGGAGAGATCCGGATACATCGCTCACTCCACCATGTTTGCGACGTCACTCTAACCCTCATTGATGTTTTGATATTTGCTTGATTGCTAATAAGATAGAATTTTATTTCATATGGTTATTGCCTTTTTTCTTTTGTGAAGTGCTTATGTTACTTTTTCATTTTTCTAATCAATTGTTTTCCTTTTTTTCATGGATTTTTTGGAATTCTGATATATTTTAGTCATTACTCTTTCATTGTATATGTTGTTGATATCTTCTCTCAGTCAACACTTGAGGTTGCCTAACCTGTCAGTCTTTTCTCTAATGCAGTCTGGGTTTCTTTTTGCCTAAGATGACTTTACCACCCTCGTTTATTAAAGTATCCATTATTTTCTTCTACTATTTTCAATATGTTTAAAAATTTATAACTCTAAATTTCATTTTTGTGGATGGCTTCTGTTAAGGGTACAATGCATTTTTTTTTCTCCATTTGATTGGCCACTTGTTCCCAAAACCTTTTTATGACAGGTCCATCCTTTTCTCAGGAATCTGAAGTTTATTATGAATCAAATTACCTATTTTCATACATATTTTTTAAAAATTCTCAATTCTGTTCTACTGGTTTTACTGAGTTTCTTGAACTAATACCATACTATATTAAAATTGTCTTATTGTATGTTTTGACATCTCTCCTGTAAGGCATTTCCCTTCTTTTCTCACTCTTCTATTTTTTTTAACTTTTTTGTGTGTTTCAAAAAAAGAATATTTGTCACATTTTTCACCTATAAGAACTTTAAAGAGGATCTTTCTACTACCCAGAAATATTATTTTTATAATAACGCCACCTGTCTATCAGGATTGCTGTGGAAAACTAATTGTGAATTTAGATTCTTGTTATGTAAAAATTAATAATTAGGAACATATTTCCCAGAGGAAAATTACCTGTAATACCAAAGAATAACCTTCCATTGGAGACGAGAGTCCATATGAGAAATTCCCAGAGAAATTAGGTGAGGAGACCCCATGAAGCAGATGCAGAGGATCAAATCCTTATCTTGAGTGAAGGACCCAAGAGTTAGGACATGAAAGTTAAGCTTCTTGCTCTCATTGTTCTACTCAGCCATACTTAATTGTATAAACATATATTTCAAATAAGCAATCTTAAAATCAAATTATTCACTGGACAACTTTTACTTTTACACTCAGGGATTGACTTTGGAATCTACTTGTCTGCTCAGGAGCCTCAAACTACTTAGACCTGTCTTTTCTATCTGTAGGGGACTCCTTCCTTTACCAAACA
>NW_006439189.1:1710928-1738118 GCF_000325575.1 Pteropus alecto
TTATGAGTCAAACCACGTAAGAGATACACAATCTTCTGGTCATGGCAGAATCTTCTGGAAAGATAGGGGGTAGGAGAACGTACTAGTTATATCATTATGCAGAGTTGTTGTTTTAACTATTTACTTTACATTTCTATTTCTTATACTTAGTGGTGCTATATACCATTAACAGGCTATTGGTTAGTAAGTATATTCAACTTATACTTTTAAACCTTAGAATCTCCAACTCAGGAGTAGCCTATTTAGATATAGTCTCTAAAATTGTCCCACAGGTAAAGCAAACGTAATCTATCAACTGTTAGTTTTCAATATGTCTGTTTTCTAAGTAATGTAAAGATGTTTCACATTGTTCCTTCACAGGAAGACTGTCAAAATTATTAATATAATTTCTTTGGAGGAAAGGAGGAGAAATTGTTTCCCTGATGTCTGCATAAAATTTAAATGGAAATGAAAGTGATTTGAGTGTTAGTATTCATAGCTGCTAGTTCTTCTCTGTTAATTTACATTTATATTCTTAATGTCTAGGTTGAGCTTAGGGAAATTTAAAACTCAATTTCATTAATGCTATAACTTCCATAAGAATCTCAATATACACAGAAGTTCCTAGATTGTGGAGTTATTGGATGAGAATATAGCAGCTAAGTATAATTTCTGAGTAGTAATGGTAGTTAAACATATACTGTCAATTTTGATTTTTGAAATTCCTCTGGGTATAAACCCAATGTCCAAAAGTTTTAAAAATGTAAAGCTAATAAAGTAATGAATTTTAACATCTTTAAAATTGAAACATTATATTTCTGAACCATTACCCATCTCTGATTAATTCTGATTTAAACTAGGTCATGTTTCACATTTGCAACTATTACATTGACATACGTGATGTTTGTGATTACTGCATAGCTTGAAGTTTGCAAGTTCAGCTCACTAGAGTTAGGGTTTTTTCATTTAGTTGCTTTTATTGCAAATATGATCACTACTCCCAGTTAGTAAAGGTACTGCGAATAAAAATACATGGTCCAAACAATAGTTGTTTCCCCTGAGCCTCAGATAGATATGCCTTTTTTTCTTCTTTATAAGCTATGTGTAAATACACTTTAAAAATATAATATATAAAGATTATGCTTATGAAGTAAGTTTTTTAAGAAGAAAATCCCTGAGTATCCCAGAAACCTTTAACAGAAATAACACTTTAATATAACCTTTTTAAAATCTTCACTTTGATTCTTTTGATTAGACCGCTCACAAGGAGGTCACTCTGAATTATGTTAGAATTATATCCACCTCAGAGAGGTTCTATAGCTCTAAGACTTCTTCAGACTGTTAAGCCTCTTGCAACTCTAAGCTATGGCAACTTTGACTCAAAGACTCATGTACCTTCCTGCCCTCTTTCATAACACGCAGTTAAAATCTTTTTTATAAGTTTAAATTAACTTGCAACAGTAGTAAGGTAGAAAGAGGGGAAAGAAAAAAGAAGAGAGAAGAGGAAGGGAATGAGAGGGAAGGAGAGGAAAATACTGTGCTATTTGACAGTAGTATCAACTTCCCTGTCTCCAATCACACTCTTGGCTACACTGAAGTCTACAGCAATGATTCTCTACCAAGGAAACATCATATAGGCAATATCATATGGTGGAACAGAAAGGGAGGAAAGAAGACGGCCTATATGTTGGGTTTGAAAAAGTTTTCCAACTGATATAAAAAGTAAAAAAAAAAAAAGTATTAGGACTAAATTTTTTTTCATATACAAAGAATTGTCTACTTTTTTCTTATTAGAAAAAATGAAACAGTAGCCCTAATGGTTTTCTTTTCTTTGTTTCTGAAGTTGGAACCACAAGTAAATTTATTTAGACAAATATGTCCTTTAACAACTTCCTGGAAATCACAAGTTCTCACAAATTTATTTGATTTAAAGTATTATGGTCTTTTCTCAGTGTTTTCATTCTGTAAGATATTTTAAATACAGTTGAAATAAATTACTTTGTAAGCAGACTTTAACTTTATGCTAACATTGTTAAATATCCCTCTTCTATTAATAATTTTGAAATGTTGATATTTTAACAAGAAATAAATGCATGAAATAAATGCTGGGAATCCAGGAACCTGATATTTTATTGTTAAAAAATGTTACAAATAAAAAATGTTTACATGTCAGTATACATTAAAGATTGACTCATTCAGTGTTGTTAAGTGGGTCATAAGCTATCTTCCAGGTACACATATTCAGGATATGCTGAGGGTATTGCTTGCTACTGTTTATCAAAGTTAGTGTGTGGTGTAAGGCATACAACTAAGGCCCAAAATTATGTGCTGCCTTGCCATCTGGTGAAATCAGGAGAGCCTTAAATAGCCTAACCTCAAAATTTTCTTCTTACTCTGGTCTCACAAATAAGGTCCTCCAGTTTAACAACACTCCTTATCAAGGAGACCAGGCACAGTGCCTGCTTATTCCTGAACTGTGGGTTTCAGTTCTCTGTCAGCCCATGGAATTAAACAAAACTTTCCCATTCTCCCACAGGAACAAGGGGTCACCTTTACCCTTCTGATACTACAACATATGCTTCCTACAAACCCTGATTCTTCACTCTGTTCCTGAGTACAGCCCCCATCCCCACTCTGTGTGGTGCTGCATAGCATGTGGTAGCCTCCTCCCCCAGACTGTGAGTATATGTGATTAATAAACTGCTGTTAATCTCATCTCTTCAGTGCTGGATGTCATGTGTTCAGTCATCCACATAACCCTAAGGTGGGAATACCTCCCTCACCAATGAAGTGAACAGGAAGCAATCTAAGCATAGTGACACACTAGAGAATATGTTTTATTATCAGAACTAAACAATAATAAATCTCCATTAATTTTTCAATTCAGTGTAGGAAATGGAGGGAATCGGGACTCAATTAGAATTTCCATTTTTTCCCAGTCAAATATCATGATTTTGGAAGCATTAAAATGATGTGGTGATTTATCAGGTGATATTAGGTGATGTCAATAAGATAAGCTGATTTTCTGAATGATGGTATAACAGAATTTCCTCAACTTTTTGGATAAGATTCACTAGAAAAAACTATTGATAAAACAGATAACCAAGTCCCTCCTTCTAAAGATTCTGTTCAGTGGGTGTGAGGTGGGACATGGGAATTTGTTTTGTTCTGTTTTTATCAAGCATCCAGATAATACTTATCATCAGGGAAATTTGGGAAACACTGTTAAACTGTAGTAGTGATAAGCTTAGAACAGTGGAGAAAGTGAATCTCCTAGGAACTGAAATAAAAGCTCACTAGCTGTTGGAAAAATTAAGTTCCTTCAGTGTGTGCCTGAAGTGTTCATTTTCTCTAACACTTCACCTTCTTTTAAAGAGCTCACCTGATTATGCCATTTCCTTTTGATTAACTCATCTGATTAGTAACCTAATCACATAAGTGATACCTCATCATATTCACAGGTTTGATTATATTTAAGAGGAGGGGCCTATACAAGGCCTGAACACCAGAGGGAGGGAAATTAGAATGCTGCCTAATACAAAAGTGATTCATAATTAAAATACAATGAGGAAAGTAAAAAAATAAATAAATAAAGATTGTTGAATGATGCTGTTCATCAAAATGGGCACCCATATGAAAATCCAAGAAACTTAGTATAGAAATGTGGTGAGGATATTTTATAAAATAAAGAAAGAGAGATAAATTATATAATTTTTAAAGCACATATACACTACCCTAAGAGAAAGATAATATGGTAAATATCTGTTTTAAGATATCCTAGTTCTTACACAGGCAAGACATCATAGAGATAAGAACTTAGCCTATATACATATTTTAGAATTATTTCTGCTAAAGGTAGGAAAACTTATAAATTCTTGTCTTAATGTTGCTATTAATTTAATTCCTCACAGAGAAAGAAGGAGAAAGTATCAATGGGAAATATTGTTTTGGAGTTTATATTTACTGAAATACAGAACTGATTGAGGAAATGATAGCAATAGAAGCATTCAGAGAAAATGACCTCTTTAAAACCTGTAATAAAGAAACAAATTGTAGACAGTTAATATATCATGAGGCTTAAGGTAAGTAACATTAAAATTTTAGGACAAAATAAAGATAAGATCTATACTTCTAAAAGAAATGTGGGAGGTTCTAAGAGGTAGGATGGAAAAAAGTCAAGAAAGACTCCTCAGAGGAAATAAATCCTGGGCCAAATCTTAGAAGACCAGGCAGAATTAGATAGGTCCAAAATCAGGAAAATGGTGGTGAACAGAGTGAGATAAGAAGAAAAAGATTCTGTCTCCAAAAGAGAAGGTATCAACTAAAAACAGAAGAAATCCTAGGACAGAATTTAGAAGAACATTACCATGTAAGGTATGGTCAGTGGGGAACAAGAGATAGGAGAACATAGATAAAAAGAGTGTCATGGGAGGGAAAGTAAATGATAATTAAGAATGGCCTACACGTTTTTTTTCAAAAAGAGTTTGCTGCCAGAACACAGGTGTCATGAAGGCCAATGCTATATCTAAGACAAAATGGAAAAGAAAAGACTCATATCCCTTTTAGACACGTAGATTCCAGTAAGTCTACAACAACTGGTCATCTGACTTACAAATGTGGTAGGATTGACAAAAGAACCATTGAAAAATTTGAGAAGGAGGCTGCTGAGATGGCAAAGGGCTCCTTCAAGTATGCCAGGGTCTTGCATAAAATGTAAGCTGACCCTGAGCATGATATCATCATTGGTATCTTCCTGTGGAAATTCGAGACCAGCAAGTATTATGTGACCATCGTCGATGCCCTAGGACACAGACTTTATCAAAAACATGATTACAGGCATATCCCAGGCTGACTGTGCTGTCTTGATTGTTGCTGCTAGTGTTTGAAGCAGATATCTCCAAGAATGGGCAGACCCATGATCATGCCCTTTTGGCTTAAAAACTGGGTGGGAAACAACTAATTGTTGGTGTTAACAAGATGGATTCCACTGAGCTGCTTTTACAGTCAGAAGAGATGCGAGGAAATCATTAAGGAAGTCAGCACCTACATTAAGAAAATTGGCTATATCCCTGACACAATAGCATTCGTGCCAATTTCTGGTTGGAATGGTGACAACATGCTGGAGCCAAGTGCTAATATGCCTTGATTCAAAGAATGGAAAGTCACCTGTAGAGATGGTGGTGCAAGTGGAACCATGCTGCTTAAAGCTCTGGATTGTATCCTGCCACCAACTTGTCCAGCTGACAAGCCTTTGAGTCTGCCTGTCCAGGATGTCTACAAAATTGATGTATTGGTACTGTCCCTGTGGGCCGAGTGGAGACTGGTGTTCTCAAACCTGGCATGGTGGTCACTTTTGTTCCAGTAAATGTAACAACTAAAGTAAAATCTTGAAATGCACCATGAAGCTTTGAATGAAACTCTCCCTGGGAACAATGTGAGCTTCAATGTCAAGAATGTGTCTGTGGCAATATGACTGGTGACAGCAAAATTGACCCACCAATGAAAGCAGCTGGCTTCGTGGATCAAGTGATTATCCTGAACCCCCCAGGCCAAATCAGTGCCAGGTATGCACCTGTGCTGGACTATCACACAACTCTCACATAGCTTGCAAATTTGTTGAGCTGAAGGAGAAGATGGCCAAAAGTTTTTGAAATCTGGTGATGCTGCCATTGTTGATATGGTTCCTTGAAAGCCCATGTGTGCTGAGAGCTTCTCCGACTATCCTCCTCTGGGCCGTTTTGCTATTCGTGACATGAGACAGATAGTTGCTGTGGATGTCATCAAAGCAGTGGACAAGAAGGCAGCTGGAGCTGGCAAGGTCATCAAGTCTGCCCAGAAAGATCAGAAGATTAAATTAATATTATCCCCAATATCTGCCACCCCAGTCTTAATCAGTGGTGGAAGAACCATCTCAAAACTGTTTGTCTCATTTGGCCATTTTAAGTTTAATAGTAAAAGACTGATTAATAATAACAGTGCGTCATAAAACCTTCAGAAGGAAAGGAGAAAGTTTTGAGGATCATTTGTTCCTTTAGTGTGTATGTGTGGCAGTTTTTAAGTTATTAGTTTTTAAAACCAGTACTTTTTAATGGAAACAACATGACCAAAAATCTGTCACAGCATTTTGAGACTCCCGTTAAAACAAAGTTTAATGAGGGGAAAAAAAAAAAAAAAAAGAATAGCCTACAGTCTTTGACTGATATGTCAAATAAATGTGTCTACTGGATTTTTCAATCAGGAAACCTTAAGGGCCTTAGTGAAAACACTTTACTTGCAGAGGTAGGGCAAAAGCCTGATTGTAGTCTACGATAGTTTACCGAAAGAAAGCAAGGAAGCAGAAATAAAGAAAATGGGTGAATACACTCTAAGACGTCCAAAAATGCATTAGTAGGTGGCAATAAACTCCGACCTCAGTCTTATAAATTTTTGTTTGTTTCATCCTAACTTCTAGATATAGCTTCTATCTCAGAAAAAATCTATAAGCTGAATTGGCTTCTAAAAACTAAAGAGTGGAAAACCAACCAGGAAATCTGTAGATTATAGTAATGAAGTAGGTTAGATCATGGTAAAGCCATCTTCAAGGACAAGAAATTTTAACAGGAGGATATTAGAAGTAAAGTTTTGAAAGCAGTAAAGAAAAGATAGCTAATACTTATTCCCAGGAACACCCTCACCTCTTCCCTCATCCAAATCATGATGATGAGTAGCTTTCCCTCCAGGGCACTTGGAGGAAGCTTCCTTGTCCTTGGAAGAGAACAAAGGTTTTGCTTCAAGAAAAAAAAAAAGAGGTAGGTTTCTTATCATGACATAGATTGCCATAGTGAACAGCATTGTAAAGGAGGAAGACATTGGAAGGATGGAGAGGAGAACCATATCCCCATTGGAAGAATGGGAGAAAGGAGATGTTCAAGGCAATAGAGGTTTGAAAGTTTGAGAAAGCATATGCGATGAGAAGATTGGAGACAAGTTAAGATCAAATGGTTTCAGATTTCTGAATAGAATGTTGGTCTCTGTTTGTTTCGGTGTTAATGCGTATATATAAGAAAGATGGAAGGAGATAAAATATAGTCTATCCTTAACTTTTCAATGCTTGGCTTTCAAGTCTTCTCTCTACCTTGTCCTTACAAAAAAAAAGAGAAAAAGAAAAAGAAAAGAAAACAAAATGTCATGCTCATGATAACCTAATACCAGTATTTGGATAAAATTGAAAGGGTAGGCATAAGGCCAATATAATCAACAGTCAAAACAAAGCATACTGGGCTGATATATGAGATGGAAACATTTTAACTGCATGCATGCATGATCAGATACAACAAATTCAAATGCTTCTGAATCAAGCAACAATTTGGGGAAATTCAGATTGCCTAAAAACAGGCATAGTGAAATACCAGAGGAAGATATATATATTTTTTTATCCCGAGATTTGCTTCAGGAAAAGAATAGATAATAACTTCAGATTTGAGAGAAAGCTGCATATATGAAACATGACTCCATTCTCACTTACATAATTTACAAGGTTCATCTTGTGATCTTTGTCCCATAACAATTTAGGTAGTAAATTAAGAGTTGCATGTTCTTTCTATGAAAACTTTCAATATGAAGAATGGTCAACAGAATCTGTGGTTATTAGTCAAAGGAAGAGAAAGAACATGATTGCTACCTTAAAATACTGTCAAATGGAGAACAGATTAAGCCTAATTCTATCCTTTTCAAAAAGCCAACAAGGCCTAATAAATGGAATTACAGACAGTCTGGTAAGACAACAAAATCTAAAAATTATTACTGTATGATATTGGAATGGACTAATTTTCATCACTGTTCATTACTGGCAAGGTTAAATAGAGACTGTATGTCTACCTACCAAGCATAGTGTAGAAGGAAACTCAGCACTGCTCATAAACTGTGTTCAGGAACTGATCTAATTTCTTCCAACTCCTAGATTCAAAATGATTTCTGAATTTTTGCAGTGTGAGACAAGCCACAGAGAGCTTTGGCATTTTACGAAAATTCATGCATACATTATTATTACCATTATTATTGTTATTATCATTATTTTACTTCTTCTGACATCATGTTGTAATAGAGATACCTCCACCTTTAAAACAGTAATTCAAAGCACAGAATGCCTTCAATTAAAGCTTATAGTTGCTTTATGTTTTAATGTTGTCCTTTGAACAACATTAAAAGAGGGTATTACTATCCTCTCCTCAGTGGAACATAGTCTTGGATTGGTTTCTACTTAAGCAGAAACAACAGATTTGTTCCAAGTTATTTTTTTCTTTGTCCAAATACACTTTGTGTCTTCCATATATTTATGAAACTAATTGGGGTTACTGGTCAGGTCTGTTAAATTGTAACAAAGTAAAACTAACGGTTTTATCAACAAGGTTATCAAAACATTGACATTTCTTAAAATATTTTTTAAATTTTCAATTACAGTGGGTACAACACAGTGATTAAATATTTACATAACTTACAAAATGATCATCTTGATAAATGTAGTACCCATCTGACACCATACATAGTTATTACAATATCATTGACTATATTTTCTTATGCTATGTTCTACACCCCCATGATAATTTTTTAACTACCAATTTGTACCTCTTAATCCCTTCCCCCTTTCACCAATACCCCCTAACCACCCTCCAACTGGCAACCATCAAAATGTTCTCTGTATCTGTGAGTTTCTTTGTTTTGATTGTTTATTTTGTTCTATGGATTCCACAAGTAAGTGAAATCACATGGCACTGGTCTTTCTTTGTCTTACTCCAATCAGTATAATATCCTCCAGATCCATGCATGTTGTTGCAGATGGCACAATTTCTTTTTTTTTTATGGCCGAGTAATATTCCATTGTATATATGTACCACCTCTTCTTTAGCTATTCATCCATTGATGGACGCCCAGGTTGCCTCCATATCTTGGCTATTTTAAATAATGCTGCAATGAACATATGGATTCACATGTTCCTTCAAAGTAGTGTTTTGGGTTTTCTCAGATAAATATGCGGAAGTGGGATATTTGGGTCCTCCTTTGTCTCTTGTTATATATAGCTTTTGTTTTGAAGTTTATTTGGTCTGGTATAAGTATTGCTATCCCAGATTTTTTTGCATATTTTCATTTTCATGAAACATCTTTTTCTATCCCTTTACTTTCAGTCTATGTGTGTCTTTCGAACTGAAGAGAGTTTCTTGTAAGCAGCATATGTAAGGGACTTGTTTTCTTATCCATTCAGCCACCCTATCTTCTGATTGAAACATTTAACCCATTCACAGTTAAAGTAATTATTGATACATATGTAGTTACTGCTTTTATTAATCATTTTTTTAATATTTTCTCTTCTTCTCCTCCCCTACCTCCCCCCACTCCCCCTTTCCCTTCCTTCTCCCCTCCTTCTTTGTTTTCTTAATAAAGAAATTCCTCTAATATTTCTTGTAATACTGGTTTGGTGTTGATGAATTCCTTTAGCTTTTTCTCATCTAGGAAGCTTTTTATCTGTCCTTCGATTCTAAATGATAGCTTTGCTGGGTACAGCACTTATTTGTAGTCCTTGCCTTTCATCATTTTGAATATTTCTTACCAGTCCTTTCTGAAGAGTAAAGTTTCTGCTGAGCAATCATCTGACAGTTTTATGGGTGCTCCCTTGTAGGTAATTAACTGCTTTTCTATTGCTGCTTTTAAGGTTCTCTCTTTGCCTTTAACCTTTGGCACTTCAACGATGATGTGTCTTGGTTTGGGCCTCTTTGGGTTTATCTTGTTTGGGACTCTGTGCTTCCTGGGGCTTGTATGTCTATTTCTTTTAAAAGGTTAGGAAAGTTTTCCATCATTATTTTTCAAATAGGTTTTCAATTCCTTGCTCTCTCTTCTCCTTCTGCTACCCCTATGATGTGAATGTTGATATGCTTGATGTCGTTTCAGAGGCCTCTTAAATTATCTTTAATTAAAAAAAAAATTCTTGTTGCTGTTTTAATTGGGTGTTTTCTGCTACCTTATATTCTAAATCACTGATTCTACCCTCTACTTCATCTAATCTACCGTTATTTCCTCCTAAGGTATTATTCATTTCAGTTATTGTATTCTTCGTTTTTGACTGATTCATTTTTTTGTTTTCTATCTCCATTTTTTTTTTGTTTTCTATCTCTTTTCAAAGTTCTCACTGAGTTAACCTACTCTTTTCAAAGTTCTCACTGAGTTAACCTACTCTTTTCTTAAGTTCATTGAGTATCTTTATAACCAGTGTTTTGAACTCTGCATCTGTTAGATTGCTTGTCTCCATTTCGTTTAGTACTTTCTCTGGAGCTTTGTTCTATTCTTTCATTTTGGGCATGTTTCTTTGTCTCCTCATTTTGCCTACCTTTCTGTGTTTGTTTATATGTATTAAGTAGGGCTTCTAAGTCCCTGGTCTTAGTAGAGTGGCCTTATGTAGTAGGTGTCCTATGAGGCCCTGTGGCACAGTCTTTCCTGGTTATCTGAACTGGGTGTTCTAGGTGTATCTCTTTTATGTGTTTTGTGTGCCCTTCTCTTGTAGTTGAGCCTTGGTTGATATTTGTACATTAGTGGGAGGTACTGAACCTCAAGCTCATTGGTTGTGAAGATTTGTCCATGACTACAGTGGAGTAGCTATTTTGCAGTGGCTGACCATACATAGCAGGATTTGCTTTAGCAGGGCTCTGGTGCCTGCCCAGTCTGCTTTTTGGGTGTATTATCTTCAGATGTTGCCCTGGGTGGTGCTCCTGCTCAGTCCAAAGGTGGCCACCATGCATGCTAGTCCTAAGTCCTCCTGCAAGATTCCCTGCCACAGGCCAAGTTCAATCTCAACCTGTACTCTGCCTGGGGCCACTTGGCATAAGCCACCAAGTGATCCACAGATGTCCACTATCCACAATGGGCTTGGAGGTGCCTCAAGAGGCTGAGCTGTGAACTAAGGTTGGCTGCTGCTAGTGCTGGGCTTAGGGCTGCTCTGCAAGTGGTACAGGGCATACTGAGGCCAGATACTTTTTTTTGGGGGGGGGGTTGTGAACCTTTGAGAGATTTTAGGAAAGTCCACAGCATGAACCAAAACAGGCTATTTGTTTGGAAGTGCCATTGAAAGCAGACTGGGTGAGCCTACAAGTTGGATGGAGTGAGGTCTCAGGGAATCACAAGAGAGGGGGAACCAGTGCTAGTCATGTTGATGGAGACTCAGATATGGCAGCCACTTGCATCTGTGTGCTGGGAGGGAGGAGGGCTCAACAAAGAGATAATAGATTCTGCCAATACTTCTGTCTGGGAGACAGTTGCCCCTCTAGACCTTACCCTGAATGCAGACAACACATTTCCTCCCTACATATCCTTCACACTTTTTGAGCAGCAGCCCAAGTGCTGGAGCTCAGAGAGAATAAATATGTCAGTGAGTAAATCCGTGCATGGGCCCCTTTAGAGGAATGTCTGCAACTTCAGCAGCACTCTATCTTACTCAGCCATAATCTCTGCTGGTTTTCTCAGCCAAAAGTTGTGGAGACTTCTCTTCCTGACATTGGAACCCCAGGCTGGGGAGCCCAGTGTGGGGCTGGAAAGTTTTGCTCCTCATGGGGGACCTCCATAAATGAGCTATCCCTCCTGATTCTCATCCACCACAGGTCGCTAAAGGGACTAGCCTATTTCTTGTCTCCACTCCTCCTACCAGTCTCAAGATGGTCTTTTCTGTAATCCCCAGTCATAGGACTTTTGTTCAGCTAGACTTCAGATGATTCCCAATGATGATTGTTCTGCAGTTTAGTTGTAATCATGATGTGGTCGTGAGAGGAGGCAAACACAGAGTTTACCGATTCCACTATCTTGACCAGAGCTCCACACTGACATTTACATTTTAATCACATTCTCTGTTACACTAAACTGAACACACACTATCCAATGCAAAATCTAGTTAATTTTCTGAATGTTTCCTGCAGTTGATTCATGGCATACATACATGTGTCTTATTAATTGAATTTAGTTGCTACTTCGTAGCCATAAAATTTTTAATGATCACTGTCATTTCCCACAAAAAAGTAGAATATTAAAATATTATACAACCTATGTATAGACAGTATAATTTTTAGGTTCTGAAGCCAGCCAGACTTAGGTTTATGTCTCAACTGCTTTACTTACTAGCTCTGTGATATTAGAAAAATTATTTAACCACTCTGTGTCTCAGTGTCCTCACCTATAAAATGAGATAATAAGAATAATAAGAAACCAGTCTCAATATTTTGTTATGAGCAATGAATGAAATAATACATGTAAATTCAAAATTTTAACTATCATTATTACTTTGATCTCATAATTGTGAGATTGAGAATGCTTTATACTATATAATAGCATGAAATATTTAAATCAACTTGAAAATAAACAGAAATAGTCCTTAATAAGTATATTTTAAAATATATTCATCTATGCTTTTTCATATATTATTGTTCATTCTGTTCTGCCTAAGAAAGCAATGAATAGGTACAGCAATAGCACATTTTTGTTTAGGTGTAGCAAAAACTGTCCTGGAGGTAATAAAATGTAATATAAAACATCATTTGTTGCATCATATAAATCAGAAGAGGTTATTAAAACTAATGAACTGAGTTTGTGACACAAAGTTTATATGTTAGAAAATACATGATTGTTAATTTCCTGGTTGAAAAGCAGTACTCAATAATATATTTTCCTACTAAAGGAGAAAAAAAAGACTTTGATTCACTTTTAGATACCCAAGCTGTGATTTCTTTGATTAACATAATCTTTCATAACACACTGACAATAAAAAAAAAATTGTATAATTTCTCACTCTCCTTCTATTGCCAAAGGAAATGCAGTTCTGCAAAGCACCAATGAACTGTGTTAACAATTATGAACCATCTGACAGTAGAACAACATTATTGTTGAGAAACCTAATTTGGACAAGGCATAAATTGGGTGATATCCAACCAGGTCACATTGAAGCTGTGTGATTTAGTTCGATGTTATTAGTGTTTCTTCTCTTATATGCAATCTTTAAAAATTAAAAACAAAACATACACAGTGAACTATGTATTGTTATATGCAGAATCTGCAGTGAGATGACATAGAATGAAACCATTTTCATCACCTTTTAAAAGACCTTGCACATTATTTTTATTTTCCATCAATGAGGTATGGAAGAAATATACCTCCTTAAAACATTTGTCTTTTGCTTTTCAAAGATTACATGATAAAAAAAAAAATTATAGAGCTTAGGAAATGGAACACTTATTGAAAATGGAGCAGAAATCCTGTGATTTTTTAAAACCCAAGCGCAATTAAGAAACGTATGTATATATTAGATTTATTTCCTGAGTTTGTGTACTTTTTAAATTTTATCAGTTACTGAGATACAGAGCCTTTAAGTGTTTTCTACATGCAGGGCTGAATTTTCCATTAGGCATAATGCCTAAGGCCATACACTTTTAGGTGTCCACAAAAATGTTTTTGTTTTAATTTATTAACATCAGAAGAAAAAGAACATAACAATATTACATATATGTTAATAACAACAATGAATATGTAAAGTTTATGTTTATTTCACTGCAGTCAAAATATAATTTTAAATTTATTTTTTGAGGAAAGGACCACAAAAGCAAAAGTGTCTATGGCCCACAGAAGTCATAAAATGGTCCTGTGTGTGCTTCTGGAAGTTGTGGTAGGCTAAATAACGGCCCCCAAAAGATATCTGTGTTTTAATCCCTGGAACCTGTGAATGTGACCTTGTATGGCAGAAAAGGACTTTTCAGGTACGATTAAGAATCTTGATATGAGGAGATTATTTTAGATTATCTGAGTAAACTCAAAATATAATCACACATATGCTTATAAGAGGAGACAAAGGAAAATTTGACACACAGAAGAGAAGGCAGTGTGAACATGGAAGGAGAGATTGGGGAAATGCAGCCACAGGCCAAGGAATATGGGCAGCCAGCAGAAGCTGGAAACCCAGAGCCTCTAAAGGGAACATGGATCTGCTAATGCCTTCATTTAGTCCTAGTGAAACTGTTTTTACAATCCCAGCCTCCTCACCCCTAAGAAGACAAATGTTTATTGTTTTAAGTTACCCAGTTTGTAGTAATTTGTTACAGTGAACACAAGAAATTAATAAAAAGACGTTGAACTTTAATTCTAATTTGTTCGTTTCTTAAATACATTTTTCCATTTGTATTGAAAAAAGAAAATAGCGTGAAACATAATGAACATCGATGAAACAATTAACCATTTATAATATTTAAATAAAACAAAAAAGTCATGCTTTAAATTAATATGAATTATAGTTAAATGAGTAAGCAGTACTTGTATTTTGTTCATGCTAATTAACCAATGATAAAAATTTTTATCTAAAAATAACAGAAACTCAAAAATATGGTTTATATCAACATCAATTACATCTGCAACATATAGCCAAAACATTTCTTAAAAAAGACTGGAGATGATTAACCACACAAATCTCTCAATCATGAACAATTAGTCTTTACCTCATTATCCGTTTCCCTGATAAAAAAAAAAAATATTTTCATTACAAGAGGAATGGAGGGGTACAAATTTTTGAGCACTGCTTATAGAAATAAGAAGGGCAAATGTCAATGCACTTTCAAAAGCAAAAGGCAATGAATAGATTGTTAAATGAGCATGAAGAAATGTGTGAGCTAGTTTATAAAGAAGTGGGGAATTAGTGCCCTTGTTTTTATTACGCAATCTGGTCAGTTTTCCTTTCCAAATTAACAGAACCCAGTAAACCATATTGATATGAACATTCTCTAAAGTTGATCATTCAAAAAGTAATTTGTTGCAGAAGGATGCTTTCTAATTTACCATACTTCCTTAGAGAATTTTATCATTAATTTCTTCTTCTTCACATACAAGCTAAGCATGTCTCTAGTGTGATTTAAATTATTTTACAACCAGGCTATGATATATATGCAGACAGAGGTAGCCATTGCTATATGTTCTAAGTAATATCTTAGACTTCAAAATTCATCATGTCTAATTATTCTACAACCCTGAGGGCAAAGACAATATCATTCTTGTTCATCATTACATTTGCATTTGCAGTGCATGGCTCTATGTATTTCTAAAATGGATGACTAAGTGAATGAAAGAAAGGAAGAAAAGAAGAAAGAAAAAAAGGAAGGAAGAAAGAAGGAAGGGAGGAGAGAAAAAGAGAAAGGAAGAGAAAGAGAAAGAAGAAAGAGAAAGAAGAAAGAGAAAGAGAAAGAGAAAGAGAAAGAGAAAGAGAAAGAGAAAGAGAAAGAAAATCAAACAACCACTATGTCATAACATCGTAACGGTAGCTGTGGATGTTGTGGTGTAAAGATTTAACATGTTAAAGAACTGGACATCAGCCTCTACACAGGTAGAGAAAGTGCCTACCCAGCTAGTGTGATTTTAAAAGTATAGTGAAAAATCCTATGTGTCTAAAAATAGTGCCTACCTGGTCCCCTTTAGTGCTAGCAATTCCACTGTTAGAAAATCATTTCTTTGGGATGAATGGTTTGCATTCTCCAATGTTGTCTTTTAAAATCCAGATACCCTGGGAGAAGATATTAATTTCTTTTATTCTTAATCATTAACATGATAACAATAATTTGTTTACAGACTCAGCATCGCTTAGATAGTTCTGGGTTGGAATCCTGTTCTTCCACATAAGAATTATGGGATATCAGCTGAAATAAATTCATTGAGCCTCAGTTACCTTATCTGTAAACTGAGGAAGAAAATATTTTCCCAGGATTGTGAAAATTAAATGAGATTTTATATGCAAATGTTATGCATGGAACTTGATGTTTAGTAAATTATCAATAAACCATAGCCCTAATTATTATTATAATTGTCTCCAACAAATGTCCCTTTTGAAATCCAGCTGGATAAGGAGTTAAAGGCTGCTCTTAGGGAGGGATTCTGGGTTCTGAGGAGCATAAGTTAGCACCGAGAGTCTGGAATGGCGGATTCTTAAAAGAAGAGCAAAAAGGATCCAAAGAAAATCTCTTTGGCCTGGCAATGTTACTTGAAGTCAATCCTATCCATTGATGGCCATTAGTCAATGGTGGTAAGATTGCTTTAGCTTTCCCATATGAGGCATTGGTTGTTCTGGAAAGATTTATTTTGTTCTGTTTATATCCTATTCTGTCCATTTAGGTACTATCTTTACCGAGTAAAGGTGATCTTATGGGAAAAAAGAAGGCAAAGGCCTTATAAATTGTTAACAGTATAAGGAGACTCCTTCTGAAATACTTAATTGAGAGTAACAATTCACACTTCTGTCACTGGTATTGTACCTTTTCACTTGTATTAATATCACCTGGTTTTCTATAATCTCCTCTATTGGATTTTTTAGTACTTTAAGATAGGAACCATGCCTTATTTATCTCTATATCCACTATGCCTAGCACAGAGCATGGCAGATAGTAGGTGCTCAATAAATATTTGATAAATTGAAGGAAACATAAAAAGTAATGCTATTCGGCAAAACTTTAAAAAACCATACACAGCAGCTTTAAGTTAGTTCTATCTTGATGTTTCCTGATTCCAGGGGTTGGAGGGTAGACATTATTTCTAAGAGTATGAAAAGAAACTTTACCTTCATCAACTTCGGCTGCTATAACAAATGCCATATACTGAGTGCATTAAACCACAAACATTTATTTCTCACAGTTTTTGGAGGGTGGGAAGTCTATCATCAAGGTGCCAGGAATATGGCCTGGCTTCCAGCTTGCCCATGGCATCTTCTTGCTATGTCCTCACATGGTGCAGAGAGAGAGGTCTGGTCTTATAATCCCATTATGGGGGCTCCACCTTCATGATATCATCTAAACCTAATGACTTCCAAAGGCACTGCCTCCAAATACCATCACTTTGGGAATTAGGGCTTCAATATATGAATTTGGTGGTGGTCAAGGGACACATTTCAGCCCATAGCAACTCCATTGTGAGACCGTTTCATTTACAATAGGGTCCAATGTTATGAACACCAAAGAAAACATTGTTATAATGAGGTGTAGGTCTCTGAATGGCCATGCACGCCTGTTTGAGTGTGTTTATTGCCTACATTTCTAGCAGAACACAATACTCCATAGAGAACTTTCTTACTGTGCTTGTTTATGAATCAAGTACTTTGTTCACTTAGCAGAATTTAATATTTTTAATGGGCACTTTGATTCTTTATGCCTTTATCTTTGCTCTGAATTTCAGGGGAGTTTCTTTCTTTGGGGAACATCAACTAGAAAGTGGATACCATTTCCGTTCTGTCTGGGGTATTCTGTTTCATCTTGTTCAAGTGCTGCTTTTGTTCAAATAGACTTTTTGACTTGGAAATTTTTAAAGCAAGCGTTTTACTCTTTTTTTTTTTTTTTAATCCCTTGCAAGGGGTATGGAGTAATTTATTTATTTCCTGTCTCTTTTTGAGTTAATCTTGGTCACACATGCTAAGCTTGTTCTCATTGGTAATTTTCCAAATTTTCTTCTTTGATTAGTCTATGGAATGAAGGTCTTTCATAATGAGAAGGAAGATGAGCATTCACATATCCTTGTGTTTTTGAAGCAGTCACTTCTATAATCTATTGAGAACTGAATGTAATAGAAACAGAGCTATTAGTAAGGCCAAACATTTCAGATAATTGAAATAAGTCCAGATAATGCATGCATATTATCATCAGACCTTGGCGTTTATATATCTCTACTGTTTTCCACGCAAATCCATCCAATTCTCCCAGTTGATCACTGGGACCTGCAACTGCCTGCACAGCAACTCCCAATATCTCCTATTAGTATCACCTGAAAATTTAGACTCTTTGCATTCAGATATTGCAAAAAATACTTTTTATTTTTATTAGTTTATTATCCCCTTATGGTGAGCAGCATACATTAAATAAAAAACAGGTCAGAGGGAGAAACAAAATCCTGAATGAATTTGTTTCATAGGCCCAATGTCATTTTAAAATTTATTCAATAGAATGAAAAATTAACCAACATATTTCTAGGATATTCCAAGGTGTGCCATAAAGTCATAGAATAACAGAACTGCTTTTACAGGTATGGAAATTAAGGCCCAGAGAAGAAAAGTGATTGAATTCAGATCAACTAGTGAATAAATTGTGAATCTAGCATATTTTACAGGCCTTCAGATTTTAAGTCCAGGATTTTTAGTCTTGCAGGTCATGTGGCCTGTGCATTGACACATGACATGGTGCACAATCTCAGCTCTTGCTTCTTTCCTTTGGCAATTGTGTAAACTTTTGTTAAAATTGTTGAGTGAAATTACTGCACAAGTCTAGTCTAATTATTGTAGGAATCACCATTATAAGACAGAAGTCTGTCCTGGAGAATTGCCCTGATCCACATTGAATTTTGTGGGAATGAGAAATCAACATTTTCATTAAGATATGGTTGTTTGTTACTGCAACATCAGCTTAGACTATTCTGATTAATATAGGTGGCACGGCATGCTAAATGAGCACCATCAGTATATGATCCTTATTATTACCACATTACAACATCTAGAATTATTTCCCTTGTTAGTAATAAAAGAAAATGTATCCAGCTATTATAACCATGGATGATTGCTTTTGTTTACAATGAACCTAGCTTAAGTTAGAAAATTTCCAAAATAAGAAAGCACACCACGTTTAAGTATGCATTGATTCCCTTTCATTTCTGGACATGATAGAACACAAAAAGTGATGCTTCTAATGTGACATGCTTTTAGCCAATGGGAACTGAATGAGCAGATTGTATATTTTAAAAAGTACTTTATTCTTGATGAGATATTTATAGAAAGGATTATTCATCCTTAGAGTCTACTGAATATAACTCTGATTTAGGTAATGAGTCTAGGTCTTCATGATTAACACCCATATTCTGTAATATCAATTATATGGTCATGCTCCATAGTAGCTATTAAGATGTATAGCAGTTATTGTTAATTGTTAATGGGGTAAAAGTATACGTGTGTGCACGCACATACACAAATAAATATACACATGCATACATAAATATATATGTGTAAAAATCTATTTATAACTTCAGTGTTTTCCCATTACTTTAGATATTATGTAAAAAATTATTTTTGAATAATCTTAAGTAAGATGAGCTATTAAATATATGTGTGCCTATAGATGTGTGTGCTTATGAGTGTGTATTTTTTGCTTCATTTTGAAAATTGTGTTGAAATATTTTATTCAAATTATATTATTAACTGTGTGATGGAATGAAATGTCAGTACCAGGTACTATTACAATGCTCTGACCTTTCATATAATTTAATGTTGGTTCAAATTAAAGAAAATTTAGTTCACAGAAAAGGACATGTTGTTGTTTATATATATATCCAAGTCTAAGTTGGAAAATGCAAAAAAAATTAAAATACTTAAGGTATACTTTGGTTTTACTTTCATTACTGAATAAGATGTGCTACGAAGCCATAATGCTTCTACTGTGTCAAAGATTTTGTCAATGGAAACTTGAAGCCAATAGTGTAGATATTTAAAAAGATAGCTTAATTTGAAAAGAAAAGAAATAACCAAGACTTAAATTAGCCTCAACACAAAAGCTTTTCTAGTATTTTCCTATAAAATTGCTTGTCACATTGACAGCCAAAAGAAGCCACGTATACTTAGAGGGATTTGGTGAAGCCATGTGCTCTGGAAAAGGTAGAACTAGTTTGTGACTTAGAGAAAACAAAGGAAATAGCTATGTTTCTGTCAAATCTATTGACTTCATAACTGATAATTTTTTTTCTAATATTTTGAAGTGAGACATGAAGAAATATGCAGCTAAAATAAATGTCTCCAGCAAGAACTGGAACTGGATGGCACCATGCATATCTCTCACTGTAGACTGCATCTAGTATTTATATGTTCTATGCATGCTAATAAAATAATTCCTGTTTTGTGATTCCCTTTTAGAAACTCAAATGTTATTGATGTCTTAAAATGGAAGTTATTTGCCAAGTAAAACTTCAATAAGGAAAAAGCCATCTTGGTACAGTAACCCCCTTTACCCATGGGTAATCAAACCCCCCTTATCCATTCTAAGACCCCCAGTGGATGTCTGAAACTACTGACAGTACCGAACTCAGAAAATACCATGTGTTTTACTACACATACATACTTATGATAAAATTTGACATAAATTGGACACAGTAAGAGATTAACAACAATAACAATAAAATAGAACAATTATAATAATATACTATAATAAAAGTTAGGTAAATGTGGTCTCTCTCTCTCACTCTCTCTCTCTGATAGCCAATCTGATTAACTGAGATGACCATTAAGTGATTAATTGGCAGAGAGTACATACAGCATGGAGACACTGGACAAAGGGATGATGCATGTTTCAGGAGAGAAGAAGCTGAACTGCATGAGATTTCAACACACTACTCAGTATGGTTTGAAATTTAAAACTTATGAATTGTTTATATCTGGTATTGTCCATTTAATATTTTAGGCTGAGGTCGACCATGGGTAACCGAAACGTAGAAACCGAAACTACAGATAAGAGGTGAAAACTACTATAGTCGTTTATACAATTGGAGTATCTGTGGTGCTTGGCCATGTATCTGGTATTCTGAAGTACCACAGACTGGGTGGCTTATAAACAGCAGAAATTTATTTCTCACAGTTGTAGTGACTGAGAAGTCCAAGATCAAGGCACCAGCACATTCTACATCTGGTTTAGTGTCTGGTGAGAGGCTGCTACCTGGCTCATAGATGGACATTTTCTTGCTGCACCGCTCGTATGGTGGAAGGGGCAAGAAAGTTCTTTGGGATGTCTTTATAAGAACATCAATCCCATTCATGAGGGCTCTGCTCTCATGGCCTAATCACCTCCCAATGGTCCTACTTCCAAGCACTGTCAAGACCTCCAAACACCATCACATCAGAGACTAGATTTCAAATTATGAATTTTAGAGAGAAACAAGCATTCATTCTACAGCAAGCCCAATCTCTAAATATGCTGCAGCAGCAAAGTTAAATTGGAATCTTTGTGGTGCCCTTGTAGACTAGCACCAGAAAACTTATCTCCTTCTGCCTTTTTTTTTTTTTTTGCTAGACTTATGATATTGTAGAATTTGTCAACTTCCTGAAAGCCTGAGCCTTGAACCACCTTTTTTAAAAGAGGTTTTGTGGAGAAATGAGAACAGAATTTATTTATTTATTTTTTGTTTATACAAGATTTTGCTGGCTTTCTAAAAAACAAGTCTTAAAGTGCTTGATTGAAATACATGAAAAGGTTAAATTTATCTATCTATCTGTTTATTTATTTATTTATTTATTTTTACTTACTTACTTACTTATTTACTTACTTACTTACTTACTTACTTAGTTATTTACTTATTTACTTACTTACTTACTCACTCACTCACTCACTTATAGAATGAGTGTTTGGCTTATTTGGTGATTTTTGGCCATGAGGATAAGAGAAATCTTTTCATTCAAGGTCCTGCAATCACCATTTAAATTTACAAGTTTTGTTGTTATTGCCATTTTTGTTCTTGCCAAGCTTGCTATTCTGGAGAAAGGTATTGGAAGCAGGCCACTTTACAAACTTTGTCGCCCTGGACAAACTCCTTCTGCTGGGTAGAACCAGATTGCCAAAGCTTGATCAATTTCTCTATGGGCAGAAATTTGCACATACCAAAATCTATTGCTAAATTACTTTAAAGTTCCTGTTCGGATGATGTTGAAATTGATGCACTGATTTTTAAATGCTCCCTTAGTACAATGGACAGTATCAACAATAAAAATTCTGACAAAAGATGGCTTTATTTCTTTGAGAAAAAAGGACATATTGAGACATGATTTCAATTGGAAGAATCTTGGAGAATTCTGAAGCTATTTGACACAAGTTTATTCTCATCTGGCAAAGCTGCACGATTGAAATTGTTATTCTACATAATTTTGTGAGTCAGAGTTTTTAGCACTTGTGCTCATCAAGTCATTTGGTGACTCAAATTGCATGTGTTGTCAGCTAAATTTTAAACTCTTATTCAAAACAAACAAAGGCATTCTCATTGAAATGTATTTTTGAGCAAAATTAATTTTTTTTGAATTTTTAGAATTTAAATAATTTCATGAGTGAGAGACATACTTTAAAATTTTTTATATTATGTTTATGTTCAGGAAGCAACATAATTATTAGCATTTTCTGGAAGAGGGCAAAATTTATATCAGAATCTCAGAGGTATCTGTAAACCCAAAGAGGTTAAATCCCTCAGCATTAGACTTTCTTGTTTTCAACAATATTTTTTTTTTGTTAATTGGTATGAAACTAGAAATCAATAGTTCCACATCTAGAAATTTATCCTGAGGATATAATTTACCCTGGGGAAATAATTTACCTGAAAATTGTACAGAAATTTAAGTATCAAGATGTTTATTGTAGTGTTATTTATAATAATGAAAAATTAAGAGAAACCTAAATTCTCAACACTAGGGGAATGCTTAAAAATATAGAATGTCCTTATGATAGACCATTGCATAGCCATTAATATTATATTACAAAACTTTTTTAATAATGTAAGAAATACATATGGTATAATCTTGAGATAAACTGATATAAAATTATAATATATTTCAATTATAGAAAATTATAGCAATATTTGGAAAGATGTTTGCTGAAATGTTAACAATAATCACCTCAGGATAGTAGGTTAATGAAAAGACCATTTATTTTTCTTTATACATCTTTACAAAATTTACAAAATGAGTAGATGTGATTTTTAAAATCAATGTGAAAAATGTTAAAAAGAGAAAAAACAATCCATACAAAAAGTGTTTTTGGCACAGCTATTTCTTGGAACATATGTGTTATTTTAAAAATTGTTCCAATTAAAGAAATAATATGCTATAAACAAATAGTAATTCTGAAGATAAATTTTATTTATCCTTCAGTATTAGGCAGTCATTTAGACACGGAAGCTTCAAACACTGGTGTTTTTTCAAGATTTGTGACTGACACATATGAAATTCTGCTTTTCAGGTGCTGTACATTAGCAGTGAACATACAGAACTCATAGATTCTTTTTGCTTGTTTTCAATGCTGATTTAGGATATCTTAGAATTGAAACTTCTCAAATAATTTGCAGTCAGTTGTCACTGAAATGTAGAAAGAAAGGTGTGGCAAGTATCTATTTTTAAATTACTGCAATTCTTCCTGGAGCATTTCCACTGAAAGCACAAAGGATATAGAAACCTAAATTAAGCACATTTGGAAATACAGGAAAAACTCAAGCAACATAGCCCATAGCCTCTCACCAACTAGATGTGTTCTAATAGGTTGGTAGAATTTTGCCAATGGCTATATGAGCTGTTTTGGTGCAGAGACATCAATTTTAATTATCTCTTTGGAATTCACTGGTGTACAAAGTTCTTCAGAGGATCCTTTTTCTTACTAAAAACACTTTATTTCCTTTACCCACCCCACCTTTATCATTCAAAAACTAAGGCATTTATCTGGAAGCTTCATAAAATCTGATAGTGAAAAGAATCCAAAAACTATTATGGAACAAATGATATCATTAAACCATGAAGACACTGATTTTGTTATATAAAAGTTTAGAGCATGGAGATGTATCATATGATATATATGACTTAATTTAATGAAAACATAATTGATGGGGGTGGGACGACAAAATATCAAAATTTAATAAAAAAACACGAAAAATAATTAAACGAATCTCATGAAAGTGTTGTCAGTGATTGACCTAAGCTCTTCACATTTAGTTTCAATGTAAATAACTTTATATTATCCTTCAAAAAATCTGAAATTTTCATTTCTATGGGTCATCCTAAATGGCAGTGGTACTGTGATTATTATTAAAAACAAACAAACAAAACTAACAGGTATATGACTTGCTCAATGTTTATATGGAATTCAAAGAGTTAGACAGGAAAGGGCAGGGCCTCCTAACTATTTTGTTTTATAACAACTGATTGTGGCCAGGACAGAGAGGAATAGGCCTTGTGTCTATGTGGGACTTGGTGGGTGTGTAGAGGATAGGTAGCGGGTACGGTTCACCAGTCTCTAAGGAAACTCTACTAGAACATTACCATCAAATGAAAATCATTTTATCATTTCTTAAAAAATGCTCTCTTCTGAGCAAAGAGCTTGGGAGATAAATCATCGAATAGTCTAAATACACAGTCAGATTTATAGAATTGGTACCTGAAACATGGAAGCAAAGGAACCAAGAAGTAGCAGTATGGAGAAAACAGGATGAAAAGTCAAGGTCACTCAAGAGTCATGCCATGGTAAGTTATACTGAGGAGGGGGGAGGGATGAGAAGGGAATCCTCAAAAAGGAGATTCAAGAAGAATATTGTTATGCACCGAATTTTGTCTCCACCAGATTCATAAGTTGAAACCTTAGTCCCTATCATGCCTATACATGGAAATAAGAGTTTAAGGAGATAATGAAGATTAAGTGAGGTCAAAATGAATTTAATTGATTTTTTAGAGCATTTCACACCAAAGCAGCAGATTACACATTCTTTTCAAGCACACATGGTTCATTTTACAAGGTAGACCACATGTTAAGCCTCAAAACAAGTCACAATAAATGTAAAAAAAAGATTAAAATCATATCAAGCATCTACTCCAATCAAAATAGTATAAAACAAGAAATCGGTTATAAGAAAAAAAACTGGAAACTACACAAACATATGGAGGCTAAATAGCATACTACTAAACAATGAATATGTTTACAAGATCAAGGAAGAAATCAAAAGATACCTTAAGACATACAAAAATGAAAACATGATGACTTGTCTCTGCCTTCCCCCCAACAACAACAAAATAATAATCTATGGAACACAGCCAAAGAAGTTCTAAGAGGAAAATTCATAGCAATACTGGCCTATCTCAAAAAAAAAAAAAAAGTAAAGAAAAGAAAAATCTCAAATAAACAATCTAACCTTACATCTAAAGGAAATAGAAAAAGAACAACAATCAAAGCACAAGATGAGTAGAAGGAATAAAATAATAAAGAATACAGGAGAAATAATTAAATCCTAAAGAAAATATGTAAAAGATCGATGAAATGAAGAGCTGATTCTTTGCAGAGATAAAAAAAAAAAACGATGAACCTTTAATTAGATTCCTCAAGAAAAAGAAATGTGAGAGGATCTAAATAAATAAAATCAGAAATAAATGAAATAGAGTCTAGAAAACCAATACAAAAGATTAATGAAACAAAAAGCTGGTTCTTTAAAAGGATAAACAAAATTTATAAATCCTTAACCAGACTCATGAAGGAAAAAAGAGAAAGGATACAAATAAATAAAATCAGAAACAAAAGAGGAGAAGTAACTATGGACTCCACAGAAATACAAAGAGCATTAAAGAAATACTATGAGCAATTATATGCCAACAAATTGGACAATCTAGAATAATTAGATACATTCCTAGAGACATATAATCTTCAAAAGCTGAGTCAAGAAGAAAGAAAAAATCTGAACCAACCCATTACGACCAGCAAAATTGAATTGGTAATCAAAAAATTTCCAAAAAACAAAAATCCTGAAGCAGATGTCTTCATAGGTGAATTTTATCAAACACTCAAAGAATTAACACATTTTTCTGAAACCATTCCAAAAACTTTGAGAGAGAAGTCTCCCTAATTCTTTTTATGAGTTGACTATCACCTTGATTCCAAAAACAGACAAAGACATTAGGCTGATAACCCTTATGAACATCGACAGAAAAAACCTCGACAAAATATTAGCAAACCAAATTCAGCAATACATTAAAAATATTATAGACCATGGGGAAGGAAAAAAAAAATGGTGTGGATGATAAATGCTCTGTTCATCTCTCTGGTGACCAAATCAAAGTTGTGACAGAAACAAGGAGCAAACAGCAAAGAAAATCACCTGGGATCAAGATGACCAAGCCATACAACTACAGAGACAACTAAGAAATCACCCTGCAATGGCAGAAGGTAGTACTGGGCGAGGATGTGAAGTTGCCCGGTCACCAGCAGCTGAGTGGAATGGAGGCTTGTGGCAGCTGCAGCTGGCATCTGCAGACACCTCTTAAAGGGGCCATGTCTGCAAGCAGACTTTCTCAGTGACGGACCTGCTGGCTCTGAGCACCAGCACTGGTTCAGCTGCACAGGGAGCACCAGGGACTTACAGGAGGACACTGAGTTGCCGGAACGAGGGGCAGAGGTGAGGCTCTCTCCCATGCAGAAGTGCTGGCAGTATCCAGTGCTCCTCTCTTGAGCTCCCCCCTCTTTCAGTGTGCAGATTCAGCACCACCATAGCAGAGACATCATCAAACTGAGTAACAGAGGTAGCTCTGCCCAGAAGAATCCCTGAAACTCCACCTTGCCCTACACACAGCCCCACCCAAGCCACATCCAGGTGTGTCCTCTCTTACTAATGTGCCCCTTGCTGAGCAGCGCTGAGACTCACACTGGTGGCAGCTGGCCTTGGTTTCTAGTGTGGCCTTTTGAGGCAACTGTAAGCAGAGCATCTGTGGATTGCTTGCTGAGTCTTAACAGGTGGCCCTGGAGGAGCACAGGCTGGGGACAAATCTAGCCTGCCACTGAACCCCTCTCAGGACTGTGCCACTGGACACCTATTACACAAATCCATGCTATTAAGACCAGGAGACTTAGGAGCTTTGCTTAGTACATAGAAACAGACACAGAAAAGCAGCCAAAATGGAAAAACAAAGAAACAGAAATCATATGAGAGAGTAGAACAGAGATCTAGAAATAATGGAGTCAAGTAATCTAACAGATGCAGAGTTCAAAACACTGGTTATAAAGACGTTCAATGAACTTAGGGGAAGGGAAGATGAATTCAGTGAAAACTTTAACAAAGAGATAAAAAACATAAAAATGGAAATGGAAATTATAAAAGGGAAATAGAAATGAAGAACATATCTGAGATGTGAAGTATATTAAATGGAATAAACACAGTGAATTAAAAAAGAGGATTAAATGGCCTATATAGAAGATGGGAAAGCCAAGGAAACTCAATCAGAATGGCAAGATAAAAAAAGCCAAGATTATAATAATAATCTAAGGAACATATGGGACACTATTAAAGGTAAAAATATCCATGTCATTGGGGTACCTGAGGGAAAACAAGATGTCGAACAGCTATTTGAAAAAATATTGACAGGAAACTTCCCTAATCTGGTGAAGGAAATAGGCATAAAATCCCAGGATTCTCAGAGAGACCCAAGAAC
>NW_006439189.1:1738456-1751951 GCF_000325575.1 Pteropus alecto
TCAAGCAATTTAAAGATGCAGAGTTCAAAACACTGGTTATAAAGATGCTCAATGAACTTATGGGAAGTGTAGATGAATTCAGTGAGAAATTTAACAAAGAGATAAAAAAACATAAAAATGGAAATGGAAATTATAACAGGGAACCAATCAGAAATGAAGAACACATTATCAAAGATGAAGAGTATATTAGAGGGAATCAACACAGTGGATAAAGAAGAGAATCCAACCACCGATACAGAGGATGGGGAAGCCAAGGCTACTCAATCAGAATGGCAAGAAAAAAGAAGACAAGACTATAATAATAATGATTTAAGGAGCCCATGAGACACTATTAAATGTAAAAATATCTATGTCATAGGGGTACCAGAAAAAAAAAGATATTGAATAGTTCTGTGAAGAAATAATGATGGAAAACTTCCCCAACCTTGTGAAGGAAATAGACATAAGACCCCAGGAAGCTCAGAGAGTTCCCAAAACCAGAAACCCAAAGAGGCCCACACCATCACACATCTTAATTAAAATGACAAAGATCAGAAGGGCTTGGCACAAAATATTCGACATGATGAAAACCCAGAATCTACAACCAAGAATACTTTACCTAACAAAGCTATCATTTAGCATTGGAGGACAGATAAAAAGCTTCCCAGACAAATAATAAGCTGAGAGAATTCATAAACACCAAGCCAGCATTACAGGAAATGTTGGAGGGATTTCTTTAAGAAGAAAATCATGTATCAAAAGCAGAAATAAAGAATGGTAATAATTACATTCCTATCAACAAGTACCTCAAATGGATAAGAATTACATGTTCCAACCAAAAGATAGGTTGGCTGAATGGCTGCCTACAGGACACTCACTTCAGATTAAAAGACACACAGACTAAAAGGAAGGGGATAGAAAAAGATATTGCCTTGATGGACCTAGAGGATATTGCGCTGAATGAAATGGGTAGGATGGAGAAAGACAAATATCGCATGATTTCATGTACATGTGGAATCTAGAGAACGAAATCAACAACAACAACAAAAGCTGAAATAAACTCATAGATACAGAGAGTATGTAGAAGGATATTAGATGGGAGAGGGGCTGTGGGGCACAAAGAAAGGCAAAGGGTTTAGGAGATACGAATGAATATTTGAAGACTAGACATAGAGATGTAGAGTGTAGCTTGGGGAAGATGGTTAATGTTGTAATGATGTAATGTTGTAATAAATATGTTAGGGGGAAGAGATGATCACTTTGTGAGTTATGTGGATCTCTGATCACTATACTATACAACTGAAACTGATATGTTATCGTATGCCAACTATAATTGAAAAAAACTCACTAAATTGTACAATGTAAATACAAACATCTAATTGTCTATTATATTTCAATAAAGATGGAAAAATATTATACACCACAATCATGTTAGATTTATTCTTGGGATACGAGGTTGGTTTAATATCTGCAAATCAATTAATGGAATACACCAAATCAACAAATTGAAAGATATAAATCATATGATCATATTAATAAATGCAGAAAAAGCATTCAGCAAAATCCAGCATCCATTTATGATAAAAACTCTCAGCAAAGTGGGAATAGTAGGAACATCCCTTAAAATAAGTAAGGCCATCTATGACAAATATATAGCTAACATTGCATTTAATGAGGAAAGGCTAAAAGCATTTTCCTTAATATCAAGAATAAGACATGGATGTCCATCTTCACCACTTTTATTAAATATAGTATTGGATGTCCTAGCTACAGCAATCATACAAGAATGATAAATAAAAGGTATCTAAATTGGAAAAAAAAAAGATGTAAAACTGTCACTACTAGCAGATGATATGTTACTATAGAGAAGACTAAAGATTCCACCAGAAAAACTGTTAGGACTGATCAAAGAATTCAATAAAGTAGCAGGTTATAAAATAAATATTCAAAAGTCAGTGACATTTTTATATATCAATGATGAATTTTCAGAAAGAGAAATTAAGAAAACAATCCCATTTACAATTGCATCGAAAATAATAGAATACCTGGGAATCAAGTTAACCAAGGAGGTAAAACAAAGAAACTGAAGAAGATACAAATAAATATATTGTGCTCATGGGTAGGAAGAATCAGCATTGTTAAAATGGCCATACCACCCAAAGCAGTCTATAGCTTCAATGCAATCCCAATCAAAATACCAAGAGAACTAACGCAAATAACGCAAAAATTTATATGGAACCATAAAAGATCCTGAATAGCCACAACAATCTTGAGGGGGAAAAAGTTAGAAGTATCACACTACCTAATATCAAACTATACTATAAGGCTATAGTAATCAATACAGCATTGTACTGGAATAAAAAAAAAGAAACACATAGATTAGTGGAACAGAATAGAGAGCCTATATGGTCATTTAGTCTATGACAAAGGAGGCGAGGATATACAATGGGGTAAAGACAGTCTCTTCAATAAATAGTGTTCGGAAAACTAGACAGATACATGCAAAAAAAATGAAACTGGACCACTTTCTTACAGTATATACAAAAACAGAGTCAAAATGGATTAATGACTTAAATGTAAGACCCAAAACCATAAAACCTTTAGAAGGAAACATAAGTAGTTAACTCTCTCATATTGCTATTAGTAATTTTTTTCTGATATATCTCCAGGTACAAGGGAAACAAAAGAAAAACATTAAACAAATTGGACTATATCAAACTAAAAAGGTTTTGCACAGAAAAGGAAAACATCAACAAAATGGAAAGACAACCGACTGAATGGAGAAGATATTCACCGATGATAATCCGACAAGGGGTTAATAGCCAAAAGCATTCAGCACTCATACAGCTCAACAACAACAACAAAAATCTCCAAGCAATCCAGTTGAAAAATGGGCAGAAGACATGAATAGTTATTTCTCTAAAAAGAACATACAGATGGCCAATAGACATATGGAAAGATGCTCAAGATCATTAATCGTCAGAGAAATGCAAAATAAAACCACAATGAGATATCACCTCACACCTATCAGAATGACTATCATAATAAATCAAAAATCAACAAGTGTTGGCGTGGATGTGGAGAAAAGGGAACCCTTGTGCACTGTTGGTCGGATTGCCAATTGGTACTATGGAAAACAGTTTAGATGTTACTGAATAAGTTAAAAATAGAACTACCTTTTGACCTCGCAATTACGATTTTGGGATTTGTCCAAAAACAACCAAAACACTAGTTTGTAAATATCTATGTAGCCCTATGTTCATGGCAGTGATATTCACAATAGTAGAGATATGGGAGTAACCTAAGTGCCCTTTAATAGATGATTGGATAAAGAAGTTACAATACATATATACAATGGAATATTTCTCAGTCATTAAAAATAAAATTTTACCATTTACAACGACATGCATGGACTAGAAGTTATTATGCTGAGTGAAATAAGTCAGATGGAGAAAGATAAATATTATTTACTTATATGCAGAATCTAAGGAACAAAGGAAACAAACTAACTAAATGAAAACAGCCTCACTAGATACAGAGAACAAACTAGTGATTGCCAGAATGGAGGGTGTTGGTGTTTGGGTGGAAAAGGGGAAGGAATGAAGAAACACAAATTAGTAGTTACAAAACAGTCATGGGGATTTTAAATATAGCATAGGATATATAGTTAATATTATTGTAATGGTGTGTGTAGTGCCAGGTGGGTGTTAGAGTCATCGGGGGGATCATTTTATAAAGTATATAAATGTCTAACCATTGTACTTTATACCTGAAACTAATATAAAATAATAATACAATGAAGAAAAAAGGAATAAAGGAAGTAAAAATTGGCAGTTCCAAAGTATTCACAGGGATGTGAAGTACAGCTTAGGGAATATAGTCAATAACCAGGTATAGTACGAAGTGGATACTTGACTAATTGGGTGGGGGATCACTTTGTAAATTATATAAATGTCTAACTGCTATGCTGTATGCTTGTAACTAATGTAATATTGAACGTCAACTGCAATTATTTTTTTAAAAAAAGGTTAAATGAGATTGTAAAATGAGGGTCTAATCTGATAGAACTGTTGGCATTTTAAGAAGAGGAATTAGAATTAGACACTAAAGATCTCTCTCTCTCTCTCTCTCTCTCTCTCTCTCTCTCTCACTCTCTCTCTCTCTCTCTCTCTCTCTCTCCATGGAGAGGAGAGGTCATGTGATGACATAGTGAGAAGGTGCCTGTCTACAGGCCAGGAAGAGAACTCAGCATGAATCAACACTGCTGGCACCTTGATCTTGTACTTTCAGCCTCCAGACTATGAGAAAACATATTTTTTTGTTGTTTAAGCCACCTATTCTGTGGTATTTTGTTATGGCAGCCTGAACAGACTAATCCATGAACCTGAGCAGTTGAGCAGGAGCCAAAGAGGTCATTGATTCCGAAGGTGAGTTCATCTGAACTGCTGCGTTGGGGACTGTTACCTCTGGCTCCTCTGTTTATTAGGATTGACTTGCCTCAAGACCATGTTAGGTGGGTTCTGATAGCCAGTTTCTCTGTAATAGCATTCTTCTGACTCAGAGAACTGAGCACTTTTTAAATAGGTTTTTATTTATTGGATTTAAAGTGATTTCTTGATAGACCTAAAGATAGCAACAGATGAAAGAATAGGGATTAAAGCAAAAGTAGATATATTTTTGTTATAGAACGTATGGAAATATTATGGATGTGAAAATGGAGAAGAGAAAATTTTGTGTGTGTGTCACACAGAAATCAGCACTGGTGAACCTGCATAACGAGCCCCATAAGAATTAGATATTATAAAGAATGACAAAAGTCATTTTCAAAAGAATAGTTTAAAAATACTCCTACTAAATGAAATTGGCACTTAAGGAGAAGCAAAGACAATTAGTAAAGGGAAAATTTTCTCTCCCTTCACATATACAAAGGCACAAAGAACTGTTAGAATATCAATTACATCAATTATTCCCAGAACATAAGTTTTATGATTTACCAGAATACATTCTGACCCTTTCAGAAAAAGATTAACATCTTCCGTGATGTCGGGAATGATATCAGGGCTAAAAGAGTACATATTATATGTAGAAGATGGGTGGATAGAAAGAAGAAAAATGATAAGGGTTCTGGTAATCTCAAAGCCATGAGCATGATTCAAAGACAATACATAGTTTTTTTTTTTTATTTGAAGATGGCATTTGTTGCTCATTTATTAGAAGTGTTGTTTTTCTCCTAGACAAGAGGATGCTCTGTTTTGAGCTCTGCCCTCACATTCTCCTAAGTACATACATTTGCCCAGTGGCTGATAAGAGGTGTAGACTGTGACAAGGGAAAGGAGATTTTCTTTCTGATTACCAAATGACCTATAAAAAGAACCAATTGGCATTTCTGTACTCTAGCTTACATTAAGCAGACTAACTAGTCCAAACTAAGAGATAGAAAGTCTATTGGTAAGAATATTTAGTAATACAATATTTATATTTTACTGTATCGGCTTTTCATTCTCAGGCATGAATTTATTTTAAGAACACAGAAACTGCATATTGAATAATTAATATGTTTAACTAAAATTTCTTTCATCTGCATAGTTTAATACATATTACCATCCAAATTTCTTAGGCTTTGTCAGCTAATGCTTTTTTTTTTTCTTGGTATTATTCACAATTTAAATAAATGTGTCCATTCTATTTTTTGTGCTCTTAAAAATAAATTGCTACATTCTGATTAATTAGAAAGAAAAAATAATATTGCTTTGTTTACCACTTGTACTAGGCACACTGCCAGCAGGGCATAAAACCCACACAGGAAGAGATAGACCATAATATACATGGTCTAAGAGTGTACTACTATGAAACAATACATTATTCAGGAAAGGGCGGGGGAAAAATATATCATTACTACTTTCACCTCGAGGCTTTGGTCTTGAAATAGAACAGATGTTTCTATAATCAACCTAAATGAGAAGGTCTATAATAAAAATAAAAACAAAATAGTCATAATTATTAAGATTAGTCTAAGATTTAGGGCCAGGCAAGTTTCAAACTTGATTTCTTAACATTATTTGAAAGTAAGAAGTGGTGAGCAAGGCAGGACATTATTTGATATATACGACAGTGTTCTTTTAAAGAGTAGAGCTTTAACTTGAACTTCTTTGTAACCTGTAAAGATTTTGCTATTCACTTTGCATAAGGGTATATATAGCTTTTGAACTTTACTAATGTTTTACATTTGTCAAATGCAGAATGTAAAATGATCTTATAGGGTAGAGATCTTTGTTTTATTGACTGATGTTTCTCAAGCCCTTAAAACAGTACCACATAGACATTTAATAAATATTTATTAAATAATCGAAGTGTATGTTTCTTGTCCTAAGTGAAATATAAGCTCCCGAGGATAGAATCTTGTATGAAAGTTGTTTGTAAGATATGTAATGTACGATTTTATGTAAGCCATTATAAATACTATAATCATCATTATTCTATGCCTTTGTATCTCCAAAGCCAAGTAAAAGTTACTGGATATATATGGACAGTCAATCAATGATGGTTAAGATTTGAAGGTAACATATTCCTTCAGGAATCTGAAAAAAGCTCTACAGTCATCACCCCTTATCCGTGGTTTCACTTTCCATGGTTTCAGTTACTTGTGGTCAATCACAGTCTGAAAATATTAAATGGAACACCTCAGAAATAAACAATTCATACATTTTTAATTGTGTACTGTTCTGAGTAGTGTGATAAAATCTCCTGCTGACCTGCTTTGTCCAGTGCAGGACGTGAATCAGCCCTTTGTCTGGCTTATCCAAGTTGTGTATGCCCCCTGACCATTTGTCACTTAGTAGCCGTCTTGGTTATCAGATCTGCTATTATGGTATTACAGTACTTGTGTTCAAGTAACCCTTATTTTAATTAATAATGGTCCCCAAATCCAAGAATGGTGATGATGGCAATTTGGGTATGCCAAAGAGAAGCTGTAAAGTGCTTCTTTTAAGTGAAAAGTTATGTATATACAAGAGCAATATAGTATATATAGGATTTAGTACTATCCTAGGTTTCAGGCATCCACTGGGGGGGGTCTTAGTCATCTGGTAAGAAATAAGGCAGAATATTCCCAGAAGGCTAATTGTTTGGTCCCTCTATCTACCTGTACTACACCAACTTTTCTACTTTTAAAAGTATGCAAGGAGTTAGAGGACATACAAATGGCCAACACATATTTGAAAAGATGCTCACATCTCTAGCTATTAGGGAAATGCAAATCAAAACCACAATGAGATACCATCTCACACCTGTTAGAATAGCTACAATCAACAGGACAAAAAATAACAAATGTTGGAGAGGATGCGGAGAAAAAGGAACCCTCATACACTGCTGATGGGACTGCAAGTTGGTACAGCCACTATGGAAAACAGTATGGAGGTTCCTCAAAAAACTGAGCATTGAGAATTGATCTACCACATGATCCAGCAATCTCTCTACTGGATATTTACCTCAAAGACTTGAAAATTAATATCTGAAAAGGTATTTGCACACTGATGTTCATAGCTGCATTATTCACAGTGGCCAGGACGTGGAAGCTATCAAAGTGATTGGTTAAAGAAGCTGTGGTACATATATACAATGGAATATTACTCAGACATAAGAAGAGATGAAATACTGTCCTTTGTGACAACATAGATGAACCTTGAGATAATCATGCTAAGTGAAATAAGTCAGACAGATAAAGTAAAAAATTGCATGATATCACTTATATGTGGGATGTAAACCTAAAAGCAACAAATGAACAGGCATCCACTTCTGGATGTATATCTGAGAAAAATGAAATCACTATCTTGAAGAGATAGCTACACTTCCATGGATAAAGAAAATGTAATATGTTATTTAGCCATATAAAAGAAGGAAATCTTGCTATTTATGACAACATAGATGGACCTTGAGGGCATTATACCAAGTGAAATAAGTCAGACAGAGAAAGACAAATACTGTATAACTTTATTTATATGTGCAATCTAAAAACATTAAACTCATAGAAACAGAAAGTAAAATGGTGGTTGTCAGGAGCTGAGGGGTAGGGAAAATGGGGAGACATTGATCAAAGTTTATAAACTTCCAGGTATAAGATGAATAAATCCTAAGGATGTAATGTACAACACGATGACTATAGTTAGCAATACTGTATTGTATACTTGAAAGTCGCTATGAGAGTAAAGCTTTAATGTTTTTACCACCACCACAACCACCACTACAAGATGGTAATTGCGTGAAGTGAAGGACATGTAACTAACCTTATTGTGGCAAACATCTTGCAAATATACATCTATCAAATCATCACATTGTACATCTTAAACTTACGCAATGTTATATATAAATTTTATCTCAATAAAACCAGAAGGGGGAAAAAGAATGTAATGCCTGGATTTGAGGAAGAAAATGTAATCTTATAAATCTTTAATACCAGAATAAGAAAGATGTAGGAAAGGCTCGACTAAATTAAAAAAAAAAAAAATCTATAGAATTTTAAAATGTAATGTACCAGAAAATCTTATTTTGAGAAATAGACTGATCACCCTAAGATCTGTACTATTTGAGCATATCTGAAGGGTTGGTGGAATAGATTTGTGAGGAAACTGTTTTCATTAAGGGTCATTGAGCCTCCTAAATTGGGAATGGGGATGGGTCTTATCATTAGCAAAGAGAAAATTGTGACAAATAAGCCTTGTCCAAGGAACAACAGTCAGTTTCATATGGGTAGAGTGATTTTGTCACTTTGAAATTGAGCCAGAATCCCTTCCCCCAAAGCCCCCTGCCCCACCACCCCACCAGTTTCTCTCTTGCAAGAAACCAAACCTGAGTCGCTTTTCCTTACCTTCACCTAAGTTAACTTTCTCAGACATAAAACAGAGTCTCAGGGGCAGTCGTTCCCCTTCTAGAATCACAGATCACATACTGACGTATGCCTTGAGTTGTTTTCCAGGAACCTGAACCCCTACAAGATAAAAACTGATGACTTGCTGACCAGTCACATAAACCCCAGACTAGATGGTGCCAGAGAATTGATGATGACTAGAAATCCTAAAATACTCTGTAACTCCAGCTCCTGATCACACATTAAAAACTCTTATCCCCAATTTCACCCTTTAAAACCAATTGCCAATAAGCAGACGGGGGAGTTCAGGTTTTTCCAGTGCAAGCTGCTGGTTCTCCTTTGTACAGTGCTTTATGATATATCTTTTCCTTCACTGTGACCCAGTGTCAGTTTATTAGACTGTCTTAGGTGCTGGGGGAGCAGCCTCTGTTTTAGTTCAGTACAGTAATAACTTTCATTATCTCATTGTCCAATCTTCATGTTCTTCTACCAGAGTCCTAACGAAAGGATCCGCAATAAATTATTAAATATCTACCTCACTAAATCTCTGTAGGACTTAGGTCTAAGAAGTAATGTTATAGACGTGTTCTTCATTTGTGGTCACTTTTAGAATACAATGTGTGCAAAGCACTTTGAACAACAAACCAAATGAGCCTAGAGACTGCATAAAGAAGAGCACTCGTAATGGCAAGTGAGAACTATCAATTATCTCAACCAGAGGAAGAAAATGGCAGAACATATTCAAGGTTATCCCTCCTAGAGGACTGTGATCTGCAGGGCATCCAAAGGGCACATAGTTAACACCATGTAATAATCAAGCAATATACATGTTCAAATTCATGTGAGATATTCCTCAAGGATTCACTGAATTGGAACTTTTGAAGTGAGCAGGTGTTCTAGCAATTCTGCAAGTGCCAGCAAGTCCAGAGAAATACTTTGTTATTGTTATTATGCCCTGATTATGATGCAAAGTTAGTATGACCTGGGAGCACATGGATTGCAATATCTTTTTCAGTTTTAAGAAGGGGCAAGCATGGAAAATGGGTTCTAGTTCTGAATATAATAGTAACTTGCTGTGTGATTTTGGACATGTCGTTTACTTTTATTGGCCTATTTACTCATTTGTAATATGCATGATTTAGACTAGATAGTCTCTGAGTCCCCTCAGCTCTAAACTATGATATATAAGGTGTAAAATTAATGCATTTAGTAACACAGACTAATTGTTAAGAATATTGCCAAATACAAGCACTCTAAAATAGGTTAGAATAACTTATAACAACTTATGCACATAGCATTATCAAGGAGATTTAAACAGGGAAGAAACACTTGGAGACATCTCAAAAACAAAATGTTGAGTGGAAAAAAACAGGATACATATAATACAATTATTTAATGTATATTTAAAAATCACAAAATATATCACTTCAAGTACATATATAAATAATAAGAGCCAAAAATCATGTGCAGAAATAATATATTCATAACTTTAGGATAGTGAAATCTCTAGAAGTTGGTTGCTTGGAAAGGGACCAGGCTTTAGATGTGTTAGGCAGGCATGGGTGACAGGAGTGAAGGCCCAGCTCTGTAACCATAGAAACCTCCCTTGAAAACCTTCCTTAAGGACCTCTCCAAAACACCACCCCATTTAGGGTTATAAATTAATTGAAATCTAGAGCACAAAGGCCATAAAAGCTGCTGGCTTAACCAGCCACAAATGTGTGCACAGAAAGTACTATCGTAACCTGCCCATAACCTCAGCTTCATTATACCATCATTATACCATCATTATAATATCATGCCTATTCCCAGAAGTTCATGAATCTAATTATAAAAAATTGAATTCTGGGTAAGCACATGCACAGTAGGCAAAGTGTTATGTAGCAGCTAACTGTCAGTCAAGGTGACCTCACATAGGGATGATCTAGGACCTCTATTCACAGCCCAATTATAAACAGCCCTTCCCACTTCTGTGTTTTTATAGCTCTCTCTACTGAATACCTACTCCTCCCTCGGAGCATACTTTATCTTTTATCTTTTCACCTCCCAAATCCACAGGGTTGCAACCTTCCTTAGCATGGCCTGTCTCCTGAAATGTACTTTCAATAAATTTTACTTTTTCTAAATCTTGCTGACCTGTAATTCTTTGCTGCTTGGCGGGGAAGAACCAAAGACCCTCCCCCCATGCCACTGAGGCGATGCTGGATTTCACATCACCCCAGTGGTAATAGATGAACCAGTAATATTGAGTTCTTTTTGAAGGAAAATTTAAAATAAAATATGACAAAGTTTAATACTAAAAATTGGTAATATAAAAATATTAATATTGTAAATAAAGTCAACCTTCCATATAATTGGGTTTCATATTCACAGATTCAACCAACCATGTATGGAAAATATTCTAAAAAAATATTACATTGTTGCTGATGTATACTATATAGTTAAGGCTACAATAGTTGCATCTGTAATGAGTATATTCAGACTTTTATCTTGTCATTATTCCTTAAACAATACAGTATAATAACTATTTACATTGTATTAGGTATTATAAGTAATCTAGAGATGATTTAAAGTACACAGGAAGATGTATATAGATTATATGCAAACACTACGCCATTTTATAAAAGGGACCTGAGCATTTGTGGATTTTTCTATCTAATTACTAGGTATCCCTGTGGATACCAAGGGATGACTATTATTTTTGACAATTTAAGATATTTTATTTATAAAATAATAACCTTTAAAAGAAAAATGATGATTAGGGATATACACTAAAAAGGGGTTGGCAACTGCAGCCCATGGGCCAAGTCCAGTCCAGGGTCTATTTCTATATGATCTTTGAGCTATGAATAGTTTTTACATTTTAAAAGGTTATTAGAAACAAACAAAACAAAATAAAAAATATATTTAAGTGACAGAGAACTTATTTGGCTCACAAAGACTAAGATATTTATTATCTGGCTCTTTACGGATAAAATTCACCAATCCCTGCTGTTTAAAATATTAGTTGTGGGTATCTCTAAGTTATTGGATTAGGAATAATTTTTATTTTGATTTTTCTCTTTCTGCTTTTGTTTTCCCCTCTTAAATTTTCCATAGTGCTGTTATAAGGTAAATAAAAACAATTAAAGTGAGTTTTAAGGAAGGCTTGAAAAGCATGCTTGCTTATGAAACCAAATATTTCCTCTGCTGTTTCAAACCCTAATTATATAGAAAATATTTTTTCTCACAGTAATTATAAAAGCAAACTTTAGTCCCAAATCCATTTTGATCATCAGAAATTCTGAATTAAGAATTTCCAGATGATGAGATGTTAATGCTTCTGATAAGGATTATGGTGCAAAAGTTCTCTCAGATGAATACAATTTATTTTAAGAGCCTAAGGCTAGACATGCTAACTTCTTCAGATCCCTTCCCACTCCCTAATTCTGCATCACCGATTTTTATCTTTATCAGGAGTTTCTAAGGATCTCTTATTTTGTGCTACTGACACACAGTGAAATAGTGTTAGAATTATTGATTACTGATGTATCTAAATGTTATCTAAATGTTTCCATTTGCTTTGCTATGCAAAGGATCTATAATAGAATCCTGAGGGTTCACCTGACATTTTGACTTTATAAATGTTTTTATTAGCTACTTTCCCATATCCCTGAACCACCTTGCAACTTGGAACAGTGTTTTGTATGCAACAAGATTAGCTTCCTGTCTATCATGCACACATATGTAATCTTAAAAAGATTTGAACAATTGTGTACTACCCATCCCCATGACTTTCTAAGGGAGTATGAATTTCCTGTAAACTAATATCTGAAATATGAAAGCAGTGAGAAATTCTTTGCCAGTAAAAGCCCTGCAAAAATACTATGTGGAAGAGTGTGGTCTACAACTGAAGAGGGTGCAGTGCAAGTATTGTCATAAAACGATGTTTTTAATGTGAGTATCTCAAAAAAGATAAGCATAATACATTTTAGATTTCCCAAAATCTCTAAGATAAACATATCGAGATACACAAAGTGCTAGCGCATAGCACTTTCCTGGAAAGTGCATGCTACTGTAGTTTGTAACTTTATAGATTCTGGTTCTGAGGTTTGGGGAATATTCATGTGGGAAGTGGAATGAATGAATGAAGAGAATTGTAAAATGCTAAATGGCTTACTCTTCCCCTGGCTCATTTGAGAGTTACTTCCCTATATCATTTCTTCATATCTCAGTGAAAGAATAGGTTCCATAGAATTTATTTTTTTTACCTAGTAAATAAAAAAAAAATATTAATGCATGCATATTGGTGCATTCTCAAAATAATCTTTATAGAACGCAAAACTTTTAAGTGTATTTTTTTCCATGAAACATCAATGCCTTCATTATTTTTCTACTTTTAATTAAAAATATTCGGTCATTTCCACTCGAGTATCTTTTTCAAATTTTAGTCAGATGCCCCACTTCTTTGATGTGTCATGCCTAGCTCTTACAATCTTTTTACATAGTAAATCAGCCAGATTATATTTTACCATAGATGTATTAGTATAAATTCTAAATAATAAGGATTTCTTCATGTTAGAGATAAAAAATATACTGCTCCTTTTCTTTCCTTCCCTCTTTCTTTTCCTTCCCTTTATCATCCTCTCTCTTTCTCTCTCCTCCCTTCCTTCC
>NW_006439189.1:1752097-1783448 GCF_000325575.1 Pteropus alecto
TCCTTCCTTCCTTCCTTCCTTCCTTCCTTCCTTCCTTCCTTCCTTCCTCCCTTCTCCTGTTTTAATCAAAAGACTCAATTCTTTAAACATACATGATAAAATTCTAATTCAAAGTTTATTCAAGGGTGCATACTGAATCCTGACTCTTGTGAAAGACACTCTTAGAATAGTACTATTGTATTTCAGATAAGATGGGTCTGTCCTAGAAATCTTCCATCTATTAATAGAATTTTTAAAATATTCAAATACCAGATTAAATACACATTCAAGATTTAAAATAACAGGATGATAAATATACTTTAATATTCACTTAAACATTTATATGAACAAATCTTCATATATATCAAAGAAGACAGATGATTTTTGTATGTGAGGGAGGGATAACATGTAAAACCATTTGATTTACTGAAGTAAAAATAAATGATTAATCAATTACTCAGTATCAAAACTTGCATTTTTAACATAAAATATTTCCAGCTATATTGATAAGTGCATGAAGGACACTAAAAGTTACTGGTGATTGTTTCCAGGTAGTAGGATTTGGAAAGTTATTTTTTGTTTTCCTTGCCTGTTTTTCTAAATAGGAAAAATACTCCTATTTCAATAACAGTATAACAAGAGAACTACAATAAAATTCACTTGAAAAGCATAACACTTCCATTTTAAAACAATTAGATGACAATGCTGTAAATATAAAAAAATATAAGAAAAAAATAAAATATAACAAGGATATCAAGTACTGATCTGGGAGGATATATATGTATATATATAGCTCTATATATCTCTATATATCTATATGTTTGTGTATCTATATCTGTCTGTCTATCTATCTATCTATCTATCTATCTATCTATCTATCTATCTATCATCTATCATCAATCATCATCTATCTATCTTCCCAGATCAGTATTAGGTATCCTGTTATATATTTGATCTTTTTCTTATATAATCATATGACAGAGCAAAGGAGGATAATCCTTTCTGGGCTATTAAATAATTATTACTATGTGAGAAAATAAGAACACTCACTTTTTCCAGATAGCTTAGCTCCTGTTTCTTCCACTGGGGAACATAGCCCATTACAGTTTCTGGAGCACTTTTTTCCAGCTAGGTTAAAAGTTAAATCATGCTGACTATATCTCTTCCAGATCTAAAATAATACTTCCTTTTTACCTTTAGCACTCAATCAAGCTTTTTATGTAATTGTGGTTAATATTCCCAGTAAGTTTCTCCTTAGGGGTAAGTTAGAGGTTTAGGGAGCCCACTAAGGTACTAACTCCTTCTGGCAGTTATGCAGTAAGTAGCCTAAAAACATTAATGCACCTCCTCAACCATCTTGCTCATTTCCCAGAGAAAGACTAAGCTTAGCACAGGAGAGAATATGGCCAAATATATTTAATTTTATTCATTGGGTTTTTAGTGCTTATTACCCTCTAGGCACACATAAATACTGTACATAAATCTGGTTTGGATAAAGTCAGCTTTGACCAAGAAAATATTTCCTGATAAGGTACAAAAACAGCTTATGCTTTTTAGTTAAGATTTGGCTTCTCTATTTTAAAGCCTTTACAGCGCAGCCATGAGCTAAGAAATGGCAGTTGCAGAATGAAACAAAGTACTTGTTCTTCAGCAACTGAAATGATTTTTTAAGGTTCAGTATAAGTCCTCAATTTGAACTAAACAAACTTCTCTAATTCTTGTCAATGTGCTATTTCACACAATATCAAGAGGTTTCCTGTTGGGTTGGAAAGGTTGACACTGAGTATTTGGTGTCACTGATATCTGTCATAAAGCAGGCAGAGTCTAAAGGATTATCTTCCAAAGTAAAAATAATTACTTTCATTTCTACATCACTGTTTTGACATAGGTTCTTTTTCAAAATGCACTCATTTCTTTGTTTGTTTATTGTTTGTTTGATTTTTGTCAGTAAGCTAAATAATATCTTGATGAGGCCATTATTATTTAACTTTTCAATTCCTTATTTAATAACATCTCTACAATCTTCTTTTATCCTTAAAATTTCCTTAAAATATCCTTAAAATGACTACTGACATTTTTTCTCCTTATAATCATGTGCTTAATATAGTCATGACAGTTTTGTTTCTTTTTGTTAGTTGCCCCTTAATGAGAATAACTGGAGCAGTTTTACACAGAATTCTTTATTTTTATGTTTTATGTTTTTATGAAGTAATGTACTAGGGTCTGAAACTTTGTTTATCAATAAAGATTATTATCTTATTTTTATAGTATGAATGCACCAGTTTGGAACTGCTATGCAGTTTGATTTGTAGCTTAGGTGACTGATTCATTTGCAAGGAGGCTGGACTAAAGAAACTCTTCTGAAAATGAGTTTCTCTAATAAAGGAGCATTCAGTAAGGGTGGAATTCAAAAAATAACTCCTTCAAAGACATTTTTCTTCTTTTTCTTTCCTCTAAAAGAAAAATCTATCTGTCCGGTTTTGACAACTTATATGGATTTTAATAAAGGAGGTAGTATCATGCAGTGGAGTGAGAAACACTAGGAAATAGAAGACTTGGTTTCTGGGCTAGGTTCTATGATTGTTCTAGCTCTGGGAGAACTTACACACAAATTACCTAGTATTTAAACCTTAACTTGCACATCCAAAAAATGGGAAAGCTAATATTAGACATTCCTATCTCACACAATTGCTCTGAAGATCAAATAAAATAAAACAATGCATGTGAAATATTTTTGCAAACCATAAGAAACCAGAGAGAGGTTAAACATATTAATGAAAAGCTTTTTTGTATAATGATTTTTGCATTTCCCTGCTTTGAAGGAACTGCCATTTTTTCATATCATTTCACTTATCAGTAAAAAAAAAAAAAAAAAAAAAAACTCACAGAACTTTTTATTATAATTAAGGTTTATGAGTCTTAGTACCACCTCTCAATTAGGTGGGGAATAAATTTAACTAAAATAGTTAAATTTTTTTAATCCTTTGGTCTTATGCACATATAAGCTACCCCCAGTAGCTCACTCATATTGGCTGCTAATGTTTACTCAAATCAATGTACCACAGTTTATTTGCACAATGCAGTTAGCAGAAATCATTGTCAGTGAAGATGATACATTGCTGCACCCATGAGCAAGTTTCTACAAGATGTCATAGTGACCAGCACTTTAATCAATTTCCTAAACAAAACAAAACAAAACACCCAGTTTCATTCTATGGCAGACTCAGGGCCATAGAAAGATGAACTTCTATACAGAGAAGAAAACTAGTTCAGAATGAAACCCTCGGCTTATCATGTAGTCTAGATCAGCGGTTTCCAAACATAGGTAATTATCAAAATTGCCTGGAAAGTCTAACAAATTAGACATATTTCCAGATCCTGTGATCCTGTCCCCAAAGAGTCTGATTCAGTAGATGTAGTATGAAGCCTGAGAATTTGTGCTTTTAGGAACTTCCCAGGAAATTCTAAGAATCAACCAAATTTTAGATGTATTAGACTAGGTTACCATAAAAGGCATAATGGGAGGCATTTGTACTCAGTACTGTGTTCTTCAGAGGCAATCGAGTTCTTAATTTGAGTTTTGCAGTACAACTGCATCCTCCATTATGGTTCTGTACTGTGAACATAAACAGTATCTCATTGTCAGAGACTAAATGTTACCCCTGGGACAGCGACGGTTAAACTTTAGTGTGCTTTAACATCATTTATGAAATTTGCTGAAAATTCATATATCATGATCCCCACTCCCAGAGATTTTGATTCAGCTAGTTTGGGAGGGGGATGCAGGAGTCTACATTTTTAACAAATACCGTAGTAACAAATACCATAGATGATCCTGATACACATGATCTACGGAATCACACTTTGAGAAACACTGGCTTAGGCAGTTTTTTATATCAACTTAAATATGTTGTCTTTATTATATATGATTTTATTTTCAAATTAATATTTTTTGTGAATATACACATTTTCATAAAGATGTAATAACCTTTTTCACATTTCTGACTCTTCATTAAACTCCTTCCTTTTAAACGTGAATCAGAATTAAATGGGCCTCTTTGGATTTACATAGGACAAATTAAAACTATATGCTTGAAACTAATAATAAAGTAAAATGTAAAAAGAAGTTATTATGCAAGCCCTAAAAAAGTGCCGTTGGATTCTATGTTTGTATCCTTAGCATTGGATACTTCAATCTAATTTTGGAAGACTAGAAATGGATCATTTGGCTCATTAGAACAAAGGGAAATGCTTGGGTTGTCTCCTACACATTTTACCTTGAATTAAATATAGCTCTCAGATCACAAGAATGTCATCTGAAACTGGATCAATAATTATTTTAGCTTGGTCCTTCTGCTTTGAAGCATTAATAACTAATACAGTACACATTTTTCTATCAGTCCAGCCCACATCCTTCATGTGATTTTTGTTAATATTCTATTGTCAGGCTAAGTTGTTGGTGCTGCTTGGTTATTATACAGAGTATATAAAGAAGAAGATGAAAATCACCTGAAATTCCACTGTCTATAGGGAACATTATGAATATTTGGTGAATTTCATTTATTTATATATACATAAATATACACCTATATAAAACTGAGCTAATATAACACTGTACATAGAGTTTAAGCATTAAATCAAACGCACTTTTCTATGTCATTAAATATTTGTTTTAAACATCATTTTCAGAGTTTCATTTTGATAGTAACATAGAACAATGGAACAAATAAAAGGCTAAACCTAAAAGTAGATTAAGCATATTTATTTGTGTTCATTATTCAAGTTCCTACCTCAAAAGGCTATTTTTTGTATTAAATGAGCTAATACATATTTGGCACAAAGAACAGTGTCTGGCATAAAACCAGTACTTAATTAATGTTGGCTATTATTATTCAAAAGCATTTTGGTCTATTTGTATTAGCAAAAGTTACCAATGGCTTAGATAAGCAGATGACATTACATTTTTCCTGTTTTTTCTCATTAAAGCTGCAAAGTTGAACATTAATGAGTATAGAGAATTACGTTGTCATGCATGTTAGTTTGAAAAATATAAATTCATCTCATAAAAACATGAAAAGCTCAAAGAAGGTTTTTACTCTTAATTGGGAGCAAAGTGTCATTCATGTTTTCATTTAAAGGGCACACAATTATGATTAGCTAATAAAAAAATGAAAAAAAATAATTAAGGTTAAAGTAAAGTTATTATTAGCCCTCATTTCACTAAAATCTTTTCCTCATAGCCCATGATAAAGTAGGGCTCTAAATAAGAACCTCATATCATAGGCTTCACAATATCTTCAGCCCCACCTTCCCCTGGTTTCTGCAGTCATTAATTAGACAATACATTGCTCCTAGCCTGACTCAAACCTTGAAATGTCTCCTACCTTAGAAAATTGCCCTGAAACTCATGACTAATGTCACAATCTTTATGGCCTAGCATTCTTTGCAGACTGTTTCTGACTTTTTTCCTGGGTTGCTGACGCCACAAGAAAGACTCCGTAGCCAGAAGGGAGGCTGGAAGACTCTGTGAAGCTAAACACCCCCCTCAATCTTCAGGTAGCCCCTAGAATAATGTCCAGATTTTCCCTTGAATACCCTAAGCCTGACTGAGAAAGGGAAGGCAGTTTTTGAAGGTGTTAACCTGCTGCCTTCTCAGATCACAGGGGCTCTGACAATAAATGCTTATTCTAAAAAGCCCAACTTCTGCGTCAGTCTATTGACCAAGTGGTGCAAGTAGCACCAGACTCGGTTGCACTCCGATTTCAATGGTATCAAATAAAATTAAATATAGAAAAGTTTCACAATCCACAATGAAATTCTCAGTGTTAAGACATTTAAAAATAAAAGAAAAAATGCATAACTGAAAGTATACTTTGAAATTATTAGATGTAATCTTTTTATAGCTAAAAACATTTAAATTTTAAGAATTGAACAGCTGGAGGACTGGATACTATTTATGGATTTAGAAAGATTTAGTCACTTTCATAAGTCAAAATTCTTTCTCTTTAAGCCACCTGTTCTTTCTTTCTCTTTAGAGATATTTTGTTAAAAATAATCTCAAGATTCTGACTATTCTCTATCTAAAGAAACCACGTCAAGAGGAAAGTAGGATATTTTTTCTTAATTATTGGTAAAGAATTTGGACAGGTTCATGGACAGACAGTTCACTAATTTGTTATAGTCTTTCCCATAACATTTGAAAAAATGGTCTGGAAAATCTCAGAACAGACATTGCTTTAAATAAAACCAAGCAACTGACCTAAGTTCAGTGAAGTGCTGAGAATATATGTTACCTGAAACTTTAGCTTAATGAGTTCCTTAATTAGGAAAGACATAATTTAACGTGCTAAAAAGTCATATGGCTGAGTATTTGAATTATTTTATGTTTGTATCAATTTAACTAGAAACTATAATTATCAATTAAAGGAAGTCCAAATTAAAAATCTCCTTCTACTACTACCACAGCTAAAATATTTTTGAGGAAGTATTAATGATATGCTTTCATTATATGCTTTAGATACATTTTATTCACCGACACAGTTATTCATGTCCAGAAATGAGAATTCAAATAAATGAAAAACACTAGAAAAGATAATTATTTAAAAATGTTTGTTCAATAAACAACAAATAAGTCTCTGGTTACATATATTCTTTCTTGACATAGTATATTTACTATTAAATATGTCTAATATGTTTCTAAGTATCACCTTTTACTTACCACATTATTGTAAGTTACCATTAAAATGAAACTGTAAATGATGTTTACAAAGAATTATAAAATACTTGAGAAAATACATAAGATATGTAATGTGTGAGAAAAAAAGAAAGTGGAATATACTTGCATATAGAGTATTACTTTGAACTTCTCTTTTTTTCCAATTTTCTACAATGAGCACATATTATTTTTACAGCTAGAAAACATTTATTTAGTGGAAACTTCATCAATTACCACAAATAAGAACAATTACAACATTCATATTTATTTTTGGTCTAATGACTCTATTATTTCAGCATTTGACATCATGGAACCTAAATTAGAAAATATATTTATTATCTACTCTTTTGTGTATTGATGATGATTATCAAGGCAGAGACTCTTTATAAAACACATTTTTATACTTTAGCATGGCAGGTTAAACAGAAGCAAGATTTTTTGCTTGGTACAGTTATCAGCTGAAACCATCTACAGCGATATGTTGGCTAAATAAGCAAGCGAAACTTAGTAATATAACTATTTTGTCAAGATACTCACCAAACTTTGATATTTTATCACACACAAAACATTGACCCATGACTAAAAAGGAAACAAGGTTTGCATAGATACACCTTAAACAATTTGCTTCTCATTGACTAAAATATCCTCATTTCATTCGGCTTCATAACTTTTTTTTTTTTAAATTAAGTTTATCGGAGTAACATTGGTTAATGCAATCATATAATTTTCAGGTGTACATTATCATTTGACATCTGTATATTCTACTGTGTGTTCATCACCCAAAGTCATTTCCTTCAGCTACCATATATTTGATCCCCTTTACCCACTTCACCCTACTCCTACCCCCCCATATTAGACTCCCTTTACCCCTTTTACTTCCCCCTACCTCCCCCACACCACTCGTAACCACTACTCTATAGTCCTCTGGTAACCACTAGCCATGTTCATGAGTCTCTGTTTGTTTATCTTGCTCTTTTGTTGCTTTAGGTTTATATCCCACATATAAGTGATATCATGTGATTTTCAACTTTTTCTGTCTGGCTTATTTTGCTTAGCATGATTATCTCGAGTTCTATCCATGTTGTCGCAAATGGCAGTATTTCATCTCTTCTTATGGCTGTCCACTTTATAACTTTTAAAAATCCAGTTTGCTAGCTTTTTTCTTGCATTATAATACTTAGTTATAATTTTTTTCTTTCATTGTTATGCCTTAGACATATAGGACTTATTTAATTTTTTACTCTTCCTTCCGAATGAGACTTGCATGCATTTTATTATTCTTTCACCAGGATCACGTCTAGTATTTTCTCTATAAGTTGGACAGGTAAAACAAAGGTTTAGTTTCAGAAGAAATAGACTGGCTCACTCAGTTGTGGGATTTAGCTAATTAATTAATTAACCTGTAGGAAAATCTATCTGGGGCTTACCTTGAGAAGTCAGAAGTTGGAGTATGGATTCAGATGTCCTAAACTCCTCTTTCAAGATAATACCTAGGAAACCATCAGTAGTATCAAATAAATCATTATGAAAATATAATAATTATGTTTTCCAGCCCTGGATGTTTTCTTTTAATGAAGTATTAGAGTAAAGATTATTAAATTATTAATGAGGAAATAATTAAATCAATAGTAATTTTTAAGAATAACAAATAGAAATCAAGTCAATTTTAAGAATCTATCAATAAAAAGAACACAATTTACAGTAATACATTATAAATGGACAGACTTTAAGATGTTTGTAGTTCCTCTTAGATTTAAACAGGCATTAGTTTACTTTTTAAATTTAATCTGTATTTACACACACTCACCAGAATTGTACAATATGAAAAAGTAAAACTAGAATATATATTCATATATAAACATACTTTTCAGATTTCAATCAAGAATAGAGTGAAATAGGTATAACACTCTTGGGAAATTGTATTAATAATTTATTAATTTGGGTAATCTCTGGTCTCAGACATGAAGGTAATGAGTCTCCACAATCATTTGCTCACTTACTAAAGTTTTCTTTTCACGACATTTATGTTTCCTAGTTACAAGTTTGTTTTCACATTTGTAGTTATTAATAAATATTTACCTGATACCTGGTATGTTGCTTTTCATATATCATAATTTCCGCCGATGATAGTATTTACTAGTATACTAAAATTACCCTGGCTTTCAACAAAGGTATGTGAAAATCTGTACTTGCAATAATAGCCCTGACTTCACAGAGAAGTTAATCTTAAGGAGATAGCAAATGCTTTCTTTATTAAACCTTTGAGAACTTTAGGTGAGATTCCATGTGGATGCGATGAACAAATCAGTACAAGTTATTTATTAGATACCTATTGTGCTCAATTCTATCTTGGGACATAAGAGGGGCAAAACAAGAGTTGGGGAGGATGTTGAAGACTCAAAACACTGTCAATGTTCTCAAGGTACTTATAATAGAATTGGATAGACTAATTAATGAATGATATGAGACAGAACCAAATTAACTGATAAATTATGTGGTAAAGACAGAGATGGATATATCGTGAAGCTAATGAGACTTAAGCTTCAGAGACCCTTACTAAAATGGATCCCTTAGAAGGTCCTAGGGGACTGTATTAGTTTGCTAAGGCTACTATAACTAAGTATCACAGACTGGTGGCCTAAACAATAGAAACTTATTTTATCACAATTCTGGAGGATAGAAGTCAGAGATCAAGGTGTCAGCAGGTTTGGTTTCTTCTGAGGCCTTTCAACTTGGCTTGTAGATAGCCATCTTCTCCCTGTGTCTTCACATAGAGTGTGCCTGTGTCCTAATCTCTTTTTATAAAGACACCAAACATATCAGATTAAGGTCCATCTATATAACTTCATTTTTACTTAATTATCTCTTTAAAGACATAATCTCCAACTAGCCACATTCTCAGTTACTGGGTACTAGGACTTCAGCATATAAATTTAGAGGGCACACAATTCAGCCCATAATGCTTTGCCTCTGGACCCATCAAATTCATGTCCCAAACACATGAAAATTATATTCATCTTATCCCAACAGCCACAAAAGTCTTAACTCATTTCTATATCAGCTCTAAGCCTTGTCTCATCTAAATATAATCTAAATCAGATATAGATGAGAGTTCAGATTTGATTCAGCTTGAGGCAAAATTCCTCTCCAGCTGTGAACCTGTGAAACCAGACAAATTATCTGCTTCCAAAATACAATAGTGGGACAGGCATAGGATTGACATTCTCATTCCCAAAAGAAGAAATTGAAAACTAGAGAGGGATCACAGGTTCTAAGCAAGTCTGAAACTTAGCAGGCAAATGCCATTAGGTTTTCGGGCTTGAGAATAATCCTCTTTGGTTTGATGCTCTGCCCTCTAGGTCCACCAGTATTTACTAGTATACTAAAATTACCCTGGCTCAGCTCTAAAGGGTGGCTCTGCTCCTTTAGCTCCGGGTGTCTACCTGACTCCTCCAGAACCAAGAAAGAGAAGGCTCTGTTCCTTTGGCTTGTGACTCCTGGGCCCATGGTAGCAGTGGCAGCTCTGCCGATCTCTGAACCACCTTTTGGGTCATTTTCCCCTTTACTTGAAAGGTAAAGCATGTTCACAAACAAATAGCTCTATTGACCCATCTTGTATAATCCAAGAAGTCTGACAGCCTTTCTTCATTTCATTCCACTTCTATCTCCTTTGGGCAAGGCTGGCAACATTTCTACTGCTGGAACCCTATTTCTATTTCTGGTTTCTGCTGAGATGGTTGATTGGATCTTTAAGTTATATGCCATAATCTCTTTAGCAAATGGCTGTCCAACTACACCTTTGATGTTCTCTCTATAACATGCTTTCTCATTTTTCTGCAATATGAGTAGGTTGAGAATATTCTAAATTGTCAAGTTTGGGTTCCTTTCTGATGAATAATTCCTTCTTTAATTTTATCTTTCTCCTCTAGCATTTTATTATAAGCAGCAAGGAGGAAGCAAGCCATGCCTTTAGCACTTTGCTTACTAATCTCCTCTGCTAAATACTCAAGTTTATCACCTATAATTCCTACTTTCCACTAAATAGTAGAACACAATTTGGCAAGTTCTCTGCCACTTTTCAACAAAGATCACCTTTCCTCCAGTTTCTAATAATTTCTTCCTCATATTTATCCGAAACCTCAACAGAAGCACCTTTAATGTTCATATTTCTATCAACATTCTGTTTGTGATGATATATGTATATCTCTAAAATTACAGAAGCTTTTTCTATAGCTCTCTAATTTTCTTTCTGAATTCTCAGCAGCGTTGCCTTTAATGTCCATATTTCTATCAATAGTCTCTAGGCAATCTAGGCTTTTTCTAACATGCACCTCAAAACTCTTTAAGTTTTTACCCACTACCCAATTCCAAAGCCATTTCCACATTTCACCTTTTTCTCCTCACCCCCTTTGCCTTGTATAGACTGGGGTTGGAGTAGCTGCAGACACATCAGGGATCTGGTTAAGAGAAAGTTGAGTTGGAGATCATTTAGTTTGACTTTAGTGAGATTTATCTATGTGGTTCACAGTTTCTTTTATATATAATTATTACTATCCCAGGGTAGGAGTGGCTTCCAGGAATACGCCTATCACCTTTTATGCCTACAACATGAAGATACAAAGTTGGAGCTGTGTTGTGATATGAATATGGCCTATATTTTCTGGCACTGAAAATATGAAGGCAATGAAGGATAAGTAAAATTTGAAATGTATGAGGACAGAAACCTTTCTATGCAAAAGCTTTCCAAACATTAAATATATAAAATTATAAGCAGAGGATTTGATTCTAACCAGAACCTAGTTCTCTCCTACCAGGACTCTTCTTGATAATATGATTATAAAAGGACCATACACTTCTTTTCATTTCTGATGGAAATTATATAAAATATAATTTATCAAAATTTCTGCTTGTAGGGCACTTATCTATAGCAGTATTATAAAACAATGAATATGTCTGTATACGGTCACATGCTTTATGCATCTTTATTAACAATAATAGAAAAGGCACCAGTGTTGATCAACTATGTGAAAGACTAAACTATCTTTCTATTCCATTTATAGACAATCCAATTTGTAAAATAATTGTCATATGAAGATGGGATCTAGAGTATGCATCCAAATATTAATGAGTGTGTCAGGCAGTTAAATAATAAAATGTATTATTTTTCTTGATTTTTGTGAAATTTTTGGTATTTATCAGTCACTTGAAGTGTGTAATTTATTGTGATTTATTTCCTAATTCTAAACAAATGTTCACATTTGAACTTAATTGTATATTATTTTTCTTAAAGAGAGTTCCCCAAATTGTATATAAGTTCAGTCTCCACAAAATTTGGATCTGCCCCTGGATCCTGGATAGAGGCTGTTAAATAATAGGAAAGAGAGATAGATAAAAATTAAAATGATTGGTGAAAATCACCATTTTTGTGGAAAGAAATCAGTTTTATTCTTTAAGCACTTGGGTCATCTATATAGAGAAGCTTGGTTTGTATGTGTTTTGTTTTTTTCCTCCAACACCATGAAATTTCTTATAACAGGGAAGGAAGTTAGTACTATATTCAGTAATTAAGAATTATTAAGGCTTTCTGAGACCTTAATGATTTTGGCTGTCCTGTTTCAGGCATTTTCCACTTATTTGCTAAGATGGGGTCCTAATTTCATTCCTAGCCTCAGAGAATGAATCATAATTGTCCTAAGTTACCTTTGTTTCACTAGAGATTGATCTAGGTATAGACATGTTACCTAATTTGGCAAATAAAAGTAGAAGTCTGATGGAGATTTCTGGGGGAAAAAAAATTATCTCAAAAAAAAAAAAAAAAGGGCTCTTCCTGTGTGCCAGGTACTTGTTAGGCACTAAAGCTATCCTAGAGAGAAATTTTAGTGAAAATATTTAAATGCGAAAATTATTGTAGTACACACAAACATACATAGATACACTACACGAGGACATGAATCAGGCACAAAATTGTCATTTCAAAACTAATTTTGTTGATTCATTTATGATTCCACAGAATCTCATATGGTCACAACAATGATTTAATAATGAGAATAACATTTTAAAAATGTTAATTATTGGCCAATACAGGAATAGGAGTGCTACGATAATTTGTGAGCTCTCCATAAGGAATTCATGTCTTAAAAACAATTTATCTTATTTGAGAAAAAAAATTATATACATTTGTATATATTAGAGCTTCTGAGCATGTTCTGGTTTGCAATATGATTAAAATCTTGTAGCAACAAGAATGAAAATATATGAAATGTATATTAGTCTAGACATTATTGTAATGTGATTAAAGTATTAGGAGAAAATGAGACTAGGTGATGAAAGAAACTATGGGCAGATGCATTTGAATCTATAGTCACTGATTGTGGTGACTAGTCTCCAATATAATTCCCAAGCATGTCCATCTCCTGGTATTCTTACTCTTCTGTAGCCCTTTATCACATGGTACCATAATTGGCCTGTATGACCAATAAAATGTGACGTTGGTTGTAAATATCTGTGGCTTTCAACTTGGACATTCTCTCTCTCACTGAATCTTTTTCTCTCTTTCTTGGATCGCTTACTCTTGGGAAAGCTATGTCAGAGCAGGCTAATGGAGCAGCCCATGTGCTGATGAATTAAAGCCTCTTGCTAAAAGCTACAGAAGTGAGCTTGGAAGTGGATCTTTTAGCCTCCTGTCAAGTCTTCAGATACTACAGTTCTAGCTGACAACTTGACTACAATCTCATGAGAGATTTTGAGCCAAAACCATCCCCACTAACCTGTTCTTGGATCCTTGACTAACAGAAATCTCGAAATAATAAATATTTGTTGTTTTAAAGCTCTAAGTTTTCTGGTAATCTGTTTCACAGTAATAGATAACTAGCATGCAGATCAGGGAAATATTGGATGCAAATGAACAGATCCCTATAAAGTAAATCTTTGAAGAAAAGTGCAACTTTAAAATTTCTAGTTTTCTCAGTCCTAAAAGGTTAAAACTTTCCCCAGCAATGTAGTCAAAACTTATATAAGACAAAATTCGAGATTAGTCAATATTTCTTTAAAAGTGTATTATAATTCTAGTCATAAAGAAACATTATGAATTGCTCAATATTATAATATGGATTCTATGTGGAGTAAACTCTTCCTTGGTTATGCAATGTCTACAGTCTTAAATTTTCTTTATTACTATTATTTTTAATACCAGCTAACATTTAAATGCTTACTATGGGTAGACATACTTTATAGTTTTATGCCCTATACTTACTGCCTGTAATATATTTCCATTTAATTCTCATAATAACCCCACAAGAGAGGCACTATTATTATCTCTATTTAAGTTCATACAGCTAGCAAGTGGCAGAACATAGATTTGATTCTAAGTCCTTTTCCAGAGCCCATGTTTATTCAAGGGCATATTGAAATATTTTTATATGAAGCAATCAGTAACAAAAATTCTCTTTTTAACTGTAGAGAGCCAGATCTGAGCTGGACCTGATCGAAGCATTAGCAAAGCCATGCTTAACTAATCAAAGCATTGGCAAAGCCATGCTTGACTGTGTTGCAGATCCTGTGGCTGAAGCATTGGCAAAGCCATGTCTGCTGTGTAGCAATTTGCCAAGGACAGAGAAGTAAAACAGTTAACAGACAGTTGCTTCTAGTTTAGTATAGATAACTGGGTACAAACACACCTTGGGAAATTATTGCTGCCAGCAAGTTTCAAGTCCTGAGAAGAAAACTCCCATCCCTCCTTGACCTTCAAAAGTATATAATAAACGTGCTGAGCTTGGCTTGGGGTCACTGTATCTTAGCAAAGTGCAGTGTCCCACCTGGTCCCTGCTTTTGTATATACTGTCTCTGTGTTTTTCTCCATCCTTCCGTCACCCCCTCTCAGATATATTAACCTTGTAGCAGTGCAGGTCGCGGCATTTAACCAAACCAGTTGGGATACTCTAAGCCCTTTATCATTATGTTATGTCCTTATTTATCCATGATATCTTTTCTTGGTCTGAATTCTGCTCTGTTTGAAATTAATATAGCTACTCCTGCTTTCTTGTGATTAGTGTTAACATGGTATACCTTTTTTTCTTCCATTTACTCTTAATCTAAATGTGTCTTTATGTTTAAAGTTGGTTCTTTGTAGATGACATATAGTTGGGTCTTGTTTTTGATCTACTCTGAAAATTTGTCTTTTAATTGGTATATTTGGAGCACTGACATGTAAAGTAATTATTGATATAGTTGGACTTATATATACTATATTTTTTACTGTTTTCTATTTGCTGTCCTTGTTGTTTGTTCCGATTTTTGTCTTCCACATTTTTTCTGCCTTTTGTGGTTTTAAATGAGCATTTTGTATAATTGTATTTTCTCCTTTCTTAGAATATCAATTATACTTCTCTTTCTTTTATCAAGTTGTTGCCCCAGAGATTGTGATATACATTTACAACTAATCCAAGTCCAGTTTTAAATAAGACTATACTGCTTCATGGGTAGTATAAGTACTTTATAATAACAAATATTCCTAATTCCTTCTTCTCATCCTCTATATCATTGCTGTCATTCATTTTACTTATACATAAGCACCTTTAACTATACATACATGCACAAAATTAAATGCATTGTTTATTTTATTATTGTGAATAAACTATTATCTGTTATATCAATTCAGAATAAGAAAAATGATGGGAGTTTTTCAAACAGAGATTCATGGACATGAACAGTGGATTAGTGGTTACCAGAGGAAAAATGGAGAGTGGGAGGGTAAACAGAATCAAATATTTGGTGATGGGAGGAATTTTAATCTTGGGTGCTGAACACATAATGCAATATACATATGATGTATTATTGAATTATACACTTGCAATCTGATTTTATTAACCAATGTCCCCCCAATAATTTTAATAAACATAAATGAATAAATAAATAAGAAAAATTGAAATTTTTATTTTACCCTCTCTTGTCATTTCCTAACCTTCTTCTAAGTTTCTGACCTCTATCATTTTCCTTCTCTCTGAAGAACTTCTTTTAAAATTTCTTGCAAGGCTAGTTTACTGGCAACAAATTCCCTCAAATTTTCTTTGTCTGAGAAAGTCACTACTTCTTTAATTTTAAAGGATAATTTCATGAGCACAGAATTCTGGGTTGGTGTTTTTTTCTCTCAACGCTTTAATTATTTTATTTCACTCTATTGCATATGTGGTTTCTGAGGAGAAGTTGGATGTAATTCTTATATTTGTTCCATTATAGGTAAGGTTCTCCCCTGCCTCCTTTGGTTTCTCTCAAGTTTTTTGCTGTAGCTTTGATTTTCTGAAGTTTGAGTATGATATATCTTTATCTCTATATCTGTATATACTGTTATTGTTGTTGTTATTTATACTGCTTACTGTTCTCTGAACTTCTTGAATCTGATGTTAATTTGGGGAAATATTCATTCATTATTGCTTCTGATCCTTTCTTTTTCTTCTGGCATTCTAATTACACATATCTTACACCTTTTGTAGCTGTACCACAGTTCTCAGATTTCCTTTTTAATATTTTTTCAGTCTTTCTTCTCTTTGCTTTTCAATTTTGGAAGTTTTAGTGTCATATTCTCGAGCTCAGAGATATTTTTCCGAGCTGTGCCCAGTTTACTAAAGAGCCTATCAAAAAAATCTCCATTTCTGTTACAGTGTTCTTGATGTCTAGCATTTATTTTTTATTCTTTCTTAGAATTTCCATCTCTCTGCTTACATTATCCATCTGCTCTTGTATGTTATCTACTTTTTGCATTGAAGCCCTTAGCATATTAAACACAATCTTTTTAAATTCCTTGGGTTGATAATGCCAACATTCCTGCCATATCTGACTCTAGTTCTGTTGATTGTTCAGTCTCTTCAAACTTTGTTGTTGTTTTTTGCCTTTTATTATGCTTGTAATTTTTGTTAAAAGGTGAATATGATATACTGAATAAAAGGAACTGCAGTAAACAGACTTTTAGTAATATAATGGTATGATGTTGGGGGAAATGAAGCATTCCATAGTCTTGTGATTAGGTCTGAGTCTTTTGGTGAGTCTGTGCCTCAAGACTGTGAACTTCACCAGTACTTTTCAGCACTACCCCAACCCTTAGCACCCTTCCCCTGTCCCTGGCTTAGTTGGGACTGGATGTATGCAAGAGGCTGTAGTTGTGCATTTTCCTTCCTCCACATATAAGGCTAGAGGGGACTGATGTTGGATAGTTCCCTCCCCTGCTCTGGTAAAATAGTTTCTTCTCACGGTGTTGTAGCCGCCAGCCCCTGATAGATACACGGACCACCAGAAATCAGTGAGTTATAGGAAACACACTCTTTATTCAGCCAGCTGAGTCTGCCAGGGGTACGCAGACCCCAAATTAAGCAGCCCCGAAATGTAGAGGTACAGAGTTTTTAAGCCCTAAACCCCATTCCTCATTCTGTCTGAACACAAAAATCTGTTTTTCTTCTATTTACTAACTGTCAATTATGTGCCAATGGGTGATAACCTATGTTCCCATGGGCGATAGCCAAGCAATAATTTTCCAGCCAGCACAATAGCAAGTCTTGTTAAGAAAAGCAGAATGCTCTGGTATATTTTTAAATGGTTCCTTTTCCACTCCATTTGCTAGAAGTATGAAACAAATTTTCTCCAATATTCACTCTAAGGATCTGATAGCGCTCTTGGAGGTAAAACTTACAGAAGTGTGAAGGTCTACCCTGTGACTGGGTTCTCTTGAAATTTTTATTTCTTAGTCTTGTCCACACTGAGCTTCCAGCAATTGATCAATTACAATTTAAGTTTGCCTATCCCCACTGATTCCCATAGAGGTTTCTGCTCATGGTTTTGTGCTCCTATAAGTTGTGCTTCTCTGTATCCACTTGTTTATCTCTTCAATTTTGACTTGTGACTTCACTCCTTGGAAGGATCTAAGAAAAAATGTTGATTTTTCTTTTGTTCAGCTTTTTACTTGTTGTTAGGATGGAGTGAAAACTTCTAAGCTCAAGTCTTTGAGACATAATTTTCATGTCTGTCTGGCATTGTTTTTTTAGGGACAATGTGGTATATCTCCACCAAGATTGTCTGAAACACAATGGATGCTTCTTGTTGCAAGCTCTATGCCAATAGTTCACTTCTAGTCAAGATTAAATTTATTTTATGTGTTTCAAGACAAAAAGCACCCAATAAGGAAAACTTTAAAGAAGTTATCCTTCTTGTCATCTTGACTATCCTGGCATAACTGAAGAGGGGGAAGGGCATATTTGTGAGACTGCTGGGACTACGCAGCAATGTTGTAGCAGGAACCTGAGATTCTCCCAATAGCATTTAAATTGCATTTTTTTCTACCAACCTTTACTAGACCACAACTTTCTGTCATGACCTGACATTTTACTTTTGAGTCTGTGCAAGAAATGGCCACATGAAAAATATTTCTGTACCTTCTATCAAAGTGGAGGTCAATGCCTGTCACATTCTTCCATATCTATGTCATGTTCCTCAAACATTCATGCGATAATTTAATACCAATAACATTTGTTTCTGCAAACAAATACTTTTGGTTCCTTTTACAGAAAATAAGGACGATATAATTCTGTAATGTTTCCATTTTAACATTTTTTTAAATTGCAGAAACGTTATCATTTCAAAGAAAATTAGATATTCAGTGTTCACATATAACTATATTTTCTTTTTTAAAAAATGTATTTTTTTGTTTAAATATAATTGACATACAATATTATGTTAGTTTCAGGTGCACAGCATAATGATTTGGTCTTTATATTCTTTACAATGTGATCACCGCAATAAGTCTAGCATCTATCAGTATACAAAGTTATTACAAAAATATTGACTATTTTCCCTATGCTGTACATTGCATCCCCATGACTTTTTTTTTTAAATAAGTGAGGTTTATACCTCTTATTCCTCTGTACCTTTTTCACCCATCTCCCCATCCTCCTCCACCTCTGGCACTCTGTATCTATGAGTCTGTTCCTGTTTTGTTTTAATTGTTCATTTTTTAGAAGATTTCACATATAAGTGAAATCATATGGTATTTGCTTTTCTCTGTCAGACTTATTTCACTTAGTATAATACCCTCTGAGTTCATCCATGTTGTTGCAAATGGTAAGAATTCTTTAGTTTTTATAGTTCAGTATCCATTTTATCTATGAATCCAGAAAGATTAGCACTAAATTTAGGGTTCAGCTGTAACTAGATCAACCTTAACCTCCCAGCAAAATTCTGTTTTTACTAACAAATGGCATTTGATTGTCACATATACTTTAAATTTAAGTCAATTCACTAATTTTAATGGATGATAGTATTGATTAACAATATGAAATTAATGTAAAATAATATAAAATATATTATACCCTTTGGAATAATTTTCAGATTTTTCCAAAAATAATATGAAGATAAGAATGGAGAGAAAATTATTTTAATTTGGAAGAATTAGAAATGGAAATATAAATGTTTCTTTTTGAATAATTTTTTATATTTAAAAAATTGTAAATTAGGAATTTAAAGATCTCTGCTTATTTTACAGTTATGCCAGAATTATTGGGAATGTCATGGCTCTAGTAATTTTTTAATTGTAGGACAAATGTTTCTAAAGAATGGTGTTATAAGGACAAAAAAAAAAAAAAAGGACTATCTGCCTGCATATGTCTAAGCCAAAGAAGAGATACATACAAAGAGTTGCATGTCCCGGAGATACAGGCAAGCTATTGCTCAAAGGCCTGGCTCCTAGGTGTCTCTGGAGTACAGATTATAGAGGGAAGAATCATTAATCATGGAAAATAAGGGAATTGGGGTCGTGGGTGCTACTGTTTGGATGATTAGAGGGGAATGAGGTAATTGATCACGGTGTCTGGTTCTGGAATCAGCCATGGCACCATCCCGTCTGATTCTGTGGCCTGTCTAGTGGCTGGTAGGGTTGGCATTCTGCCTCAGTGGGCCTGGGGCTGAAACACATCTAAAGCCAAGATGTTATCCTTAGTCTAAAGTCCATCTGAAAACTATTGTCCTCATGATTATAGACCTGAGGCTCTATTAATCTTATGTCCTCAAGTTTAATGATTAAAGGGTCAGGCATATAGAGGATAAGAGCTAATTTGGAAAAAAGCAAGTGAGCACAATGCCATTATTTGGGCAAAATCAGCTTGAATCAGACTAAAAGAAAACTATATTAAAGAAGTGAAGTTTGTGTGTGGTTACAATGGTTAAGCTTGTTTGTTGGCATACAATTGTAAATAATGAGTTTATAATGGAAATAAAAATTTCCGCTCTTTGGTGCCTTCCCTCGAAAGCTCTATAGTCCCTAATGGTGTCCTCTTCAAAGTTTATGCCATGTAGCTATTTAATAGAGAAAAGTACTTTAAAACTATTTCCTTCTGACACTTATAGAACTAGTACTCTTGTACTAGTATTATTGTATGAGTTCTAATTTTCCGTTTCACAGCAAATCAGTTTTATGTCATGTGAGGAACAAATTCATGGTCATTCTTTTTAAATTTGAGACAATTATCTGTACTATTTAAGTAAAAAGTAAACTGTGTGGGTGCTCTAGAGTGGCTGTCAATATTAAATACATTGACAGAGCAGTTATTCAACTTTCCATTTCATTTGTCTTTGTATACATGGCCACAAATTAACTGACTCAGTTAACTTACTCTGAGAAATTTGTTCCCTATAAAAACTAACTATTAACTATTAACAGGATATAATTTAATAATATGAGTGGAAATCTTCAGAGTGGGCAAACTTTGAAAGTAATATAACAGTAAATTTGGTACTCTGATATTCGAGGGCAATTATTTTTTAACAATTTCAATGACTCGAGCAAATTTATTTATTCAACAAATGTTTATTGAGGCTTCTTATGTACTTCTCACAGTGCTAGATCTGAAGATGCAATTTAAATGTCAAGTTTTAACCTTCAACAAATTCACAATCCAGTGGGAAAATCAGACAAAGAAAGTGAAAATTATGCAACAATAATGTAAGTACTGTCAGTGGTAGGGTTGTATAAAGTAGTGTTTCAAGAAAATTAATGTGGTAGCATTATGTAAAGTGTACTTGAATTAAGGATATCAAATTAGTAGTATAAAGCAGGGGTCCCCAAGTCTTGGATCTCGGACTGGTACCAGTTCGTAGCTTGTTAGGAACCAGGCTGTATAGCAGGAGGTGAGTAGCGGGCAAGAGAGTGAAGCTTCATCTGTATTTTCAGCTGCTCTCTAGTGCTATTATCACCACCTCAGCTCCACCTCAGATCAATAGGCATTAGATTCTCATAGAAGCACTCGTCTCCGGTGCCAAAAAGGTTGAGAACCGCTGGTATAAAGTAGGTACTATTTGTTAAGTTCACTGAAAGAAGAACACAGAAGGCTGAAGGAGTTAAGCAAGATTTACTTTAGCAGAGTGACAGACTAGCTGAGCTGAAGATGGCGTTAGCCTTGAATGTAAGGAGACCTGAAACTGGGGCTTGAGGAGGGTCTTTTGGTGGGAATATTTTGGGCAGGTAAATTGACACGGAAGGGAGGAGAGTGCAGTGAAGCCAAAAGTGAGCATGTAGTGTTGCCAACCAGGATGCAAGGGCCAGTTCCCACACAAAGGTAAAGGAGAAGTCTGGTTCTCATACTACGCGGAGGTAGGGATAGGGCCCTCCTGGACCTAACACTATTCCTGTTCCTTTCTATACATAAGGAAATTTCAGAGGTTCAGAGAGATTCAGTAATAGCCTGGAATCAATCAACTTATTCATTAATGTGTTCATTCATTGACACATTCATTTATCAGAAACTGTTCTAGGAGCCATGAACAAAGCTGTGATTAAGACAGACTGAACCCTGCCTTAAGGATTTTATAAGAGATCCAGAAGTGCTGTGATCATTCGGAGAAAGAAATAATGCTACTGTATTTAAAATTCTAGAGAAATGGGCATAAAAACTCAATTATACATTAAAGGGCAGAGCTGAGAGTCAAGCTAGGGTGTGGAGGGCTTTATTGATGTTTATACATATATGGGTCTGCAAGAGTCCCTGAGCTATATTGTCCGAGTGGGAATTGACTTTCAAATACTTCAGGACTGTATAACAATGTGATGAGTAAGATAAAAAAAAAAAAAAGTTAATTCTAATTAAAGCTCTAGGGGTGACTAATTACCATATTAAGTGTCTTTATATGAAGCAACACTTTGGGGCTAGCAAATTAGCAGGCGAAGTGTCTTACATAAAACCATCACCTTAGGGTTGGCTGATTTGCACAAGGAATGCTAAAAATAATTTTTGGTTGGAATAAATATCAGTGTTAGGATATGTGATTGGTTGGGAATAGAGCAAGAGGACCAACCTCCTTTATATGAATGAGATGTCAGAAATTGTCAAGCCCCAAAGTCTCTGTCCTAGGCACAATGCTCTAAGTTTGAAGTTTATTAACCCTGCACATCTTCTTAATTGAGAATCTTACCACTTGGTATGGTTTCAAGGCTTCCACATTCTGCCATTTAGGGTAGAAGAATGTAACTGCATTTGTTTCATATTGAGCTTTTCATGCAAGATGGACTTGAGGACATAAAAAAAAAGACCTCTTTTATCTATAGAAGATTGTCAAGAAATATTGATACCTTTGGTGGAATTTGGTCTAATAATTGTTTTTTCTTGGTAGTAAGTTTCAGGGTTGAGGATAGATAGACTCAATCTATTTTCTAATCCCTGGAGGCCACCAATATTTACCAGAAGAACCTGATATTCACAGAATTGCCAAAATAATTTAGGCTTATTTGTGACAGCAGAGAATTTATTGCCAAAGGAAAATGAGAATAAACATTTCCCCAAATATCAAACTATACATGCTCAGAATTTTGGAGGCCAAAGGGAGAAAAGGAATTGATGTTATTGAGGGATGCTCAGTCAGTTTACTGGTTTCTACAGGTTCTACCCTCTGGGGTAAGTTAGAACAGAGCAACAATACATTGCCTTTACTCGTTACTGCTTCACAAAGACAGTGAGAGTTCATCATTTTAATCAAACTAAGACTTACTCTTCTTTCCTACTTGGGGTATTTGGTCATTAAATATTATTCAATCCTGATTGCATACTAAAATTGAATTCATATGGCCTTCTAATTTCTAATTGGTTGTAGATTTTTAACAAGACATTTCATACAATTGCTAATTTCGCTTCCCATTTTACTGATGTTTTCCAAATCTCTCTCTCTGATCATTTTTCTCGCAATTTAACCCTTTCTTTATATATTCCAATTCTCGAAGTTGTACAAACCTAAACCTCAAGCTAATTATTAACTATTACTTTGTTTAATCTATATGTTTCATCTAGGAAGTTAGCTTCCTCCTCAATCTATGGAAGAAATAGCCCTCAGATCAAGAACTTTTAATTCTTATTATCTTAAACTTCTCATACATGACAATTATGATCACCCCACCAAGATATAAGTTATCTCTCATTCTTTTGCTCTGAGACATAGTAAGGTCTTATTTCTCCTACTTTTCTGTAGTCTTCTCTAGCTCATATTCTTCTCCGTGTCTGTTAATGTTTTCTTTGGCTGTCTTTTGGTCTCATGTTATGTGACTCTGCTGAACTACTTTCTTCTTAGGCCATTCTCATCACCATTTGGAGAGTTTCATTAAAGAGATTCATAAAGTAAATAGATAGTACATGCTGACTAGTTGAATATTGGGAGCTGTGGGGAAGGAAAAATAATTTTCTCTCTACCATTCTAGGTTCTTGGCTGAGATCTACCTATAATAAAAGACAGATTCACAGGAGAAAAACAAACAAAAGCTTAATAACATGTATACATCCTGTATACACAGGAAAGACCAAGGAAGGCTAAGTAACTTCCTGAAATGTATTAAGCCATCACCTTAAATACCATCTTCAATGAAAGACAAAGAAAAAGATAGTGGGGTGTGGGGGAGCCAGTTATGGAAGGTTACTAGGAAAAACACAGTAAACAAGGGTATGATAGTTATATAGATTTAAGTCCAGGGCCTTCTCCACTGATATGAGTTTCTAGTGATTTTGTCATCACTCTCTTCCTGGTACAAAGAGACACACTTACAAATGGAGATTTCCCTTATGAATGTAAATGTCTCTTACAGAAGGGTAACTTCTCAGTTTTTAGAGCTTCTCCTGTGTCTGCTGTTTCACCAGCTCAAGATAATCCTTGTAACAAAGAGATATATTTTGGGATGGCAAATTCTGCTCCCCTTCAGATCCATTTTGAAAAAGAAATTACATATAGTGCCTAGGCTTCAAACCTGAGATTCTTGAAACATATAAGTACCATCAAAAAAATGGAAACTGGAAATAGGATATATAGTATGCAGCCAGAGCAAATGAGACTATTTTCCAGATGCTGTTTGAAAGTTTTTGGAATAGAAGTGAGAGCAAACTTTTTGCAAGGATATCGCTTAATAGAATTAAGAACTAAAGCTGTCAATATTAACATTACTTTATTATTCTGGGAAATTCTTGCCTAGGAAAATAAAGTTGCAAATAACTTTATTCTTTGTTCTAGGATCTTTCTAAAAAGTTATTTATCTGAACAATAAGCTGGATCGACTAGCCGCCCTTCATCAGGGTAAATACCCCATTCTCAAATTGACAGATCATTCAATGGACAAATTGTTCACTTATCAAATGTTTATTCAATAAGAATTACTTCGAAACTTTTGACTTGATATATTCACCTATCTAAAAATCTACATGACAAAATTCGTCCAATTCCAATTGTGGTCGGTAGTCACGTAGCTGAAACCTGCCACTGAGGAAGCAAACTTAAGATATACCTTCTTACCAATAAGAAAGAAAAACTGTTGGAACAGTAACCACAAAGGAGATAAAATCAGATTTAGAGAAAGTCCCCCAAATCGCATGTGTTCACCAATTAGAAATGTCTTCTACTTGACTTGTCCTCATTACCATACTAAACAACACACCCAACAGTGCCATGACAGATCCAGAGCAGCTATATAAGGCTAAAAAGGGAGTGAAAACCCAATTCTAGAAAATCCCCACTCTGTTACAGAAAAACTTAAGAATATTCCTCCCCACAATTAAAATTAACCCAATCCCTTACTCCAAGAACTTATAAAAACGCTATGCCAATTGAACTTGGGGAGTCACATCCATTCTCTTTCAGAGTATGCTCCCTTGGTGCATCAAGCTTTTGCTTTAATAAACCTTTCTGAGAAATTGTTTCACCCATTTTCTTGATTTCTATCTTGAGAAGGGCAAGGATCTCCTTTCTCTTTCAATTCACCAATAACACAATCAAATACCTGCATTGAAAGAGGTACTTTAAACCAAACCCCTGAACTTTATAAATATCTGCCTTTGACTTTCCCTTTCAACGATACTACTAAGACCCTGTCAAGGTGGTATTTATCCTTATTATAATAAGTAATTTTTAAGCTTTGTTTGACCAACAGATTTTTGTTGGTGGTCTATTTTAGAGTCAGTAGTCAGAAAAAAATAGTTCAAGTAATGAGAAATTTATAAGTTTTATGTGAATATTGTCAGGGATGGAGAAACTTTCTCCCTTCCTCTGTTAGTTATTTTGGCTGGTCTAATAATTAACATGGCACACAGCAGATTAACAGGAGAAAATCAAGTTTTAATATGTGTGCATAAGGAATTCATATAAGCATGAAAATTCCAAAGACAGTAAGGCCAAATGAGGTATATACATCATTTGGAACTAAGGAGAGGGAGTAAGGCAATTCACAGTGATATGAAAAGGGTTAATGTTTGGTAAACAAATGTATACCAGGCCATCTTGAAACAATGGGGGTACAGAAATGACTGTGATCAAATGGGCCTTCTATGTTCCTCCTTATTGATCACACTTAGTTGATATTAAAATGTAATCATTTATGATGGTAGCTCTTTCTTGGAACAAGTCCTTTGTCTAAATTCTCCTAGGTAGTAAGGGGAAAGTCAAAGGTTCTTCCTGAGCTTTCTGGGCCTTGATTGTCTTCAGCCTGAAATAATCTGCATGCCAGAGTGGCACATCTTGGAGTAACTTATTCTGAACCCCCTATGGTGTATATAGTATGAGACTAGAAGATGGTCCAGGAGAACATTTGGAGAGTGAGAGGAAGAAGATGAGCTAGAGAAGACTACAGAAAGGTAGGAGAAATAAGATTTTATCATATATTAGAACCAAGAAATGAAAGATAATTTCTTTCTTGTTAGGGTAATCATAATTGTCATGTATGAGAGGTTTAGGACAATAAGGATTAAAAGAAGACTACTAAGATTGTTTAAAAGAATTTTAGGGAACCTCAAATAAAACAGTTAGGCATGCAATGAATATATGATTATTAGATGTGATCAATGGGTCTATACTAAATCTAAATGAATTTGTGAAAATATGTTATTATAGTTGAAAGGAGTCCCCAAATAACATTTACATTAGTGAAGTTATAACTGCAGAACCAGCTCAAAATTGTCCTATTCTGTTTAATAAGATGCCAAGTTACATTTCAGAGATAACAGCACAAACCTGCAAGTCATGCAGCTGAAGCATGCTCAGAGGAGAGAATTTTGACCTCTAGTTGTCCTAGAAAAAAAGTCATGCCCACTCCCTTCATGGAACCAAAGAACCAGGCATAACCAGAACTTGAACATCAGAATCCTTTCAGAAACAAAGGTTTCATTGTCCTGGAAGATCCAGTGTTGATGCCCCTTTACCATAAATGGCCAAGTTTCAAGGTCCTCCAATTAAAATTCACCCCATCAGCACTTCTGCATACCTGTTCCTCCTTCCCCTATAAAAACCCTTAATCTAGTTCAGTAAGCAAGATGGATTTGAGGCATTGCTAAATCTCTCGTCTTCTTGCTTGATGTCTTCTTGATCAATAAACTTTTACTTACTCCAAAAGCTAATGCTTTGAGTTTTGCCCTTTCGAAGCGTTGAGCATATGGACAGGAGTTGGGTGACAAAGCTTCTAGTGGAGTGGGGCTGATTCAAGATATTAGAGAATGATGTAGTGGTTTGAATGATTTAGACTAGAGGTCAGCAAACCTTTTCTATAAAGGGCCTTTTTGTCTCTGTCACAACTTTGCAATCATAGCCAAGGAAGCAGCCAATATATAAATGATTGGACATGGGTGGATATGTTCCAAGAAAATTTCATTTATAAAACTAGATTGCAGGCTGAATTGCCCTATGGGCTGCAGTTTTCAGACCCCTGATTTATACTAAGGAAATGTTATGAAACAAAAGAAGTCTTTAGCAAGTCAAAATATCCACAGTAGTTGTCAATATTAAATAAATTCATCAGAACTGAGCAACTATCAAAGTGTTCATGAAAAGTGTTTAGAATGGGATCCTCTGAAGGAAGTTCTTTATTTATTCTTAAAGGAAAATATTATCGAAATGAAGCTGGTATCTGATTTATATACATCTTCATCACTGTACCAGATCATCCTAACCTGAAATAAGTCTTTCTGTGACATATTTTCCATGAAATTTATGCTCTCCAAATCAATAGCCTTTGTCAATTTAGAATTTTAGTCAGTGTATGCTAATTTGCTATTAAAATCTCTTGAAAATTAGAATAGAAAAAGTAAAAACAATTATTATAATTAACAAGATACTTAAATTAATCCATCTAATACTTCTAAATTCACGTGTAGACTTAAATAATATTACTCCTCTTCCCAAATTTGGATAGTGTTATTTTCAAAAGGGAAGTAAACGAGGAAAAACAGAAATTGCAATGAGTGTGCTTGTCCAGCTCAACTATAGAATTAACAGTTTATTTTGTAATGCATTTTAACTTTCAAAATCATGAAACTAATGTGGTTGTAGTATCAATATTAACGTCAAAGCAGAAGTAAATAAATATATTCAGTAGTAAAGTCATAAAAAAATTCTGTCTGGAGGTCTTTCTTATTTATTTAATCATCAAAGTGTACTATCATAGCATTGTTCATGCCTTCTATTTACTATAGATCACACTCCTTTGATTATTTAATCACCTGTCAGTACTTATTATAGCTTATTTTAATTTAGGGTTAGGAAAAAACAAAAACAAAATTTAAAATGTATTACATTGCAAAATGTAGGTCAAGCGCTTTACATTGCTGGTATCTAATTCTGTGAACTACATTTAGCCCTCACATCTAATCCTGTGAAATAAGTACTGTTATTTTCCCCATACTGTAGATAAGTAAAGCATAAAAAGATTGTGAAACTTTCTAGCACTAGTAGAGTTCATAAGTAGCAGACCTATGAGTTGACCAAGCTCTATTTGTCTCAAGAACACATTTTTTCTTTTTTTAGGTGAGGCAACCCTTGGTTGACCTCACAGATTGCAAGGACCTTGTCAGCTTACAATCCCTTAGTTTTTATTTTTTATGCCTACAGCACCTGGTCTTTCTAGGTGGTCTCTCATCCAAATACTAACCAGGCCCAAACCTGCTTAGCTTCCAAGATCAGACGGGATCAGGCTTGTTCAGGGTGGCATGGCTGTAGACTGAAAAAACACAATCTTTTAAGTACCATAATATGTCATCTCTGAAGAAGACTAATGAAGTAGAGATATGGAGTGCAGCAATACAGCTAGTCAATCATGTGCCAGGTTTTACTACTGCATGGGATGTGGAAAATTTCCCATGGAAGTGGATCATTTTTATCCAGGAAATTATTGTATCATTTGACAAAAATTAAAATATAATAAAATATATAAACAACGTTTAACTTGAGACCCTTTTTAAAGATAGTTAACACAAACCTACCACCAGACAGTCATTTCAACAGGTTGAAATGGGGCTTATCAGAATTCATCCTTGTGAACCATTGCATTAGACTCTGAAGTCTTTGAGAGCAGGGGCAAGGATCTTGTTTACCTTTGTGTCTTCAATATCAAATACAGGGCCTATCATAAAACAGAAAATACTGGATGTCAAGGGGAATGAGTTGTTGACCAGCCACTTACCATTCGTATACCCTAGGTCAATCATATTCTCTGAGCCTCAGTTTTATTATTTCTAAAACACAGTTGGTTATTGGGTAATTATAAAATTGGAAGATACAGATTTTTCCCTTATGAAGCTTGCCATCTAATGTATGGAAGAACACCTGAAATAATATTTATCCTACCTTGCTCACAGAGCTGATGTGAAGGTCAAAGGAGGTACTACATGTATCTTATACATTATAAAATACAAAGTTTTGCACTATAATTTTGATCATATAAAGTTGTTATCTGTCTGTTAGTCTGGTTTATTTTGATTGCAAATGATAGAAATCCAACTACAGCAAGAATATGGAGGAAATGAATGTATCAAAAGTATATAGAGTAATGCTCTGAATCAAGAAAGAAACTGCAAGGACAGGGCAGCTAGTTCTAGGAATCTCAGTTTTGTAAAGTAGGGTCTCAGTGCTATGGGTCCCTTTTCTTTATCTCTTTCTCTTTTTCTCCTGTCCCTCTCTTCCATTGACTTCTTTGAATATTAGCTTCTTTCTCTCAGGCTTTTCTACTTGGTGGAGAAAATAGCCTTTGGAACCCCTAGGGTCACGTCTTTATAGTTCTTTGACATCCTCTGCAGTTACTTAACTATAGGTAAGAGAGACACTTCACCACCACCACCTCTAGTAGAAAAATCCTGATGAAGGACTGATTGTATGCAAGGATGACATTCTTATCACTAAATCAATCATCGGGGTCATACATGATGCAGGCTAGGGCAAATTTCCCCCAAGTGGGCCTGGATTGAGAGAGAGTGTTCTTTGAGCAAGAAAGAATTCACATGCAATTCAAAGTTAGAGTCAAAAGGAAAGTTTATTAGAGAAGGGATAATATTACATAAACTGAGTGTGGTCTCCTCTCAGAAGTAGAGAGTAAGAGAGCCCGAGAGTGACTCAGGGGGACAGACACAAGAACAAAGACAGTGATAGAGATAGAGTAAAGACACTGAGAGAGACCCTGGGGAATTCAGTTTATATATCATTCTTTAGTTTCTGTGAATTACAGTTTAAAGACTTTGTTTACCCATTTTCCTTTGTTAGTATTGACATATGGTATGAAAAGATAAGAGTATGTTCCCCATGGTTTTAGCCATAGGGAATGAATGATTTTATTTTGTGTAAAGCACCACTCAAAGACTCTGTTTTCCTTTAACGGCATGGAGAAATGGTTTGTTAGTAATCCCAGCAGCAACTTTCCTTTGTTCTGAAGGTTTTCTCAAGGTCTGGCTATAGGACTGATCAGCTTATTGCAGTCTCTGAATATGGCTTGATTTAACATTTTAGTTCCCTTGCCTCCTCCCTACATTAGTACTGTTGGGTTGCTGTGATGGTCTCAGACTGGGTCACATGTTCATTTTTATAAGAACTGAGGCTGGGAAAATATCCTGAGCAGACAAAGGCAATTACTATAACAACATAGCTTCATACGTTTAATGCTGTATCTACTAAAAAGACTAATTTACTTGAAGAATGGCCAAGATTGTCTCTGTTTCTCTTATTCTATAGTAATCATTGCAACAAGAGTGGGCTACAGAACTGGGCAAAATAGCGTAGATAATAAAAGCTTCATATATCCCCTCTTGCGACCACATCAAAGTTGAGATGGAAACAGGGAGCAAACAGCAAGTAGAGTTGCCTGGTGGTGGGAGTGGGGAGGGGTCTAGTTGAACAGATGCACTACAATCTAGAGAGAGAAATAATTAATCTGCAACGGTAGAAGGGTAAAAGAGGTGAAGACACAAGGCTGCCTGGTCCCCAGCGGCTGAGTGGGACAGTTATCAGCAGCTGCAGTCGGCAGCTGTGAAAGGTCCTCTTAAAGGGGCCGTGTCTGCAACCGGACTTTTGTGGTGATGGACTTGCTCGCTCTGAGCACCAACGTCAGTTGGGCTGCACCAGGAACTCACAGAGAAACACTGAGTTGTCAGAGGGAGGGCCAGAGGTGAGTCTACTGGGCAGAAGTGCTGGCTGTATCCATTGTTCCTTTGTTAAGCCCTCCTGACTCCCAGCATGCAGACGCAGCACTGCCATAGCTGAGATTTCATCAAACTGGATAACAGAGATCACTTGGCCCAGAGGATTCCCTGAAACTCCACCTCCCCCAACTTGTGGGCCGACCCAAGCCACCTCCAGCTCAAACTGGTGGCAGCTGATCTCAGTTTCTGATGTGGCCTCTTGAAGCAAATATAAGAACAGCATCTGTAGATTGCTTGCTGAGTCTTAACAGGTGGTCTTGGAAGGGCACAAGCTGGGGCTAAACTTGGCCTGCAGCTAAACCCCTCTCAGGACTGTGCCACTGGACACCTACTACACAAAGCCATGCTAATGAGACTGGGAGACATAGGAGCTTTGCTTAGTACATAGAAACAGACACAGAAAGGCAGCCAAAATGGGAAGACAAAGAAGCAGAAACCATATGAGAGAACAGAACAGAGATCCAGATATAATGGAATCAAGTCGTCTAACAGATGCAGAATTCAAAACATTGGTTTATAAAGAAGTTCAATGAAATTAAGTGAAGTGTAGATGAACTCAGTGAGAACTTTAACAAAGGGATGAAAACATAAAAATTGAAATGGAAATTATAAAAGGGAACCAGTCAGAAATGAAGAATACATTATCTGAGATGAAGAGTATATTAGAGGGAATCAACAGAGTGGATAAAGAAGAAGATTGAACCAC
>NW_006439189.1:1783520-1789371 GCF_000325575.1 Pteropus alecto
TATCTGTGTTATAGGGGTACCTGAAGAGGGAGAACAAGAAGTTGAATATATATTTGAAGAAATAATGATGGAAAACTTTCCTAATCTGGTGAAGGATATAGACATAAACTCCAGGAAGCTCAGAGAATCCCCCAAAAACAGAACCCAAAGAGGCCCACACCAAGACACATCATAATTAAAATGCCAAAAGTTAAATACAAAGAGATAATTGTAAAAGCAGCAAAAGAAAAGCAATTAGTTACCTACAAGGGGGCACCCCTAAGACTGGCAGCTGATTTCTCAAAAGAAACTTTGCAGAACAAAAGGATTTGACACATAATATTCAAATGGATGAAAACCCAGGATCTACAACCAAGAATACTTTGTCCAGCAAAGCTATCATTTGGAGTCGAAGGATAATTATAAGCTAAAGGAATTCATCAGCACCAAGTTGGTATTACAGGAATTGTTGGAGAAACTTCTTTAAGAAGAAAAAATATGTATCAAAATCACGAAAAAAAATTGTAATAACTACATATCTATCAACGAATACATCAAGTGGAAAAGAATTTTGTGTTCCAAGCAAAGGATAGGGTGGCTGAATGGATGAGAAAACAAGACCCCTATATATGCTGCCTACAAGAGACTCACTTCAGATTAAAAGACACACACAGACTAAAAGGAAGGGGGTGGAAAAAAATATTGCCTTGATGGACCTAGAGGGTATTACGCTGAATGAAGTAAGTCAGACAGAGAAAGACAAATACCACATGATTTCACGTACATGTGGAATCTACAGAACAAAATAAACAATAGCAACAACAAAAAAAGAAACAAACTAATATTACAGAGAATATTTTAAAGGATACTAGATGGGGGACGAGGGTTGTGGGACAGTGAAAAAGGGCAAAAGGATTAAGAAGTACAAATGAATAGATACAAAATAGTCATGGAGATATAAAGTGTAGTGTAAGGAAAAATAATCAACGGTGTCGTAAAAAATATGTAATGAGAAAGAGGGGTACTAGATTTAGTGGGGTGACCACTTCGTGAGTTATATAGATCTCTAATCACTATGCTGTACAATTAAAACTAATATATTATTGTATGCCAGCTATAATTGAAAAAAAAACTCATTGAATTGTATGATGTAAATATGAGCAACTAATTGTCTATTATACTTCAACAAAGCTGGGAGAAAAAAAAAAAAAAAAGAAGTGTCTGCAAATATACATCCTGATGAGTAAATAAATGAATTTATAGAAAAGCGAGGGAGAAAAATTTTTCGATGAATCAAGATATCACACCGTAAGACGGGCCCCAACTTATGATGGTTTGACTTATGATTTTTCAATTTTATGATTGTGCAAAAGTGATAGGCATTCAATGTTTTTCGTACTTCGAATTTTAAATTTTGATCTTTTCTCTCAGTGCTTGCGATATGCGTTACGGTATTTTTCTATTATGCTGGCCAGCAACAGCTAGCCACAGCTCCCAGTGAACATGTGATCATGAGTGTATTGTGTTGCCTGCTGTTTTATGGATGTTGTGTTCGTGTTTAAGGTACAATAGGCTAAGCTGTGATGTTTGGCAGGTTACGTGTATTAAATGCATTTTTGACTTACAATATGTTCAATTTATGATATTTTCAACTTACAATGAGTAAAAGGGCTATAACTGTAACCTCATCATAAGTGGAGGATTATCTGTATTATCATTTACTGTATTATATAAAATTATTACACCAAAAATAGATTTTGCAATTTGCAATATTATGTCATTTTTCATGTGTTTCTATTATCCCTATTATGTTTTATAAGTAATTAAATATTTTAAAGAAAACATTAATATATTAGTATCTTTAACTATACTTCTCCCCTTGCTTTGTTGAACGAGGCACCCCACATTTTTATTTTGCACTAGGCACTGCTTATCTCAGCGTTATTTATGTATTTAGGTATTTATTTATTTATTTTCCCAGCTTTATTGAGTATAACCATTAGTTGCTCATATTTACATTGTTCAATTCAATGAGTATTTTTTTCCAATTATAGTTAGCATACAATAATATATTAGTTTTAGTTGTACAGCATAGTGATTAGAGATCTATATATCTCATGAAGTGGTCACCCCACTAAATCTAGTACCCCTCTTCCCCCTTACATATTTTTACAACATTGTTGACTATTTTCCTTAAACTACACTTTATATCTCCAAATGCCTTCCCCCCATCTAGTACCCCTCAAACTATTCTCTGTAATATGACTTTGTTTCTGTTTTTGTTGTTTACTTTGTTCTTTAGATTCCACATGTACGTGAAATCATGTGGTATTTGTCTTTCTCTGTCTGACTTACTTCATTCAGCACAATACCCTCTAGGTCCATCAAGGCGATATCTTTTTCCATCCCCTTCTTTTTAGTGTGTCTTTTAATCTGAAGTGAGTCTCTTGGAGGCAGCATAAGTAGGGGCTCCCCAGGTCAGGGTTCCAGTACTGAGAAGAGAAGTCTTCACAACCTCTGACTGTGAAAACCAGCAGATTGTGGCTGAGTGAGACAGAAGGCTGAGGGTGTCACAGACTTATTTCTTAAAGGGCCCATGAGCGAACTTACTTGGTGATGGACTCACTTGCTCTGAGCTTCAGTTCTAGGGCAACTGCTCGAGGAGTGCCAGGGACGTACAGAAAGGAACTGAGTTGTCCGGCTTCAGGGCAACTTTTGGAGGGTGGCTTTCTCTCAGACAGAAGTGCTGGCAGTATCCATTGTTCCTTTGTTAGACCCTCTCCCGTTCTTGGTGTGAACATGCAAGTAGCCGCCATATCTGAGCCTCCATCAACCTGGCTAACACAGGTCACCCGGCTGAGGTGATTCCCTGAGACCCTGCCTCTCTCAACTTGCTGGCCCACCCGAGCTGCTTCCAGTGTTTTATTTTTTTTTCCATACAAATGGCTCATGCTGCGGATTTTCCTAAAATCTCTCAAAGTTTCACAAAACCCAAAGAAGCAGCATCTAGTCTCAGTGTGCCCCATACCTTGCTGAGCAAAGAGAAAAGTAGTCTGCTGCCTACAAGGAAACTCCCGTAGAAATGTCAGCTGATTTCTCAACAGAAACTTTGCCGGCCAGAAGGGACTGGCATAAAATATTTGAGGTGATGAAAGGCAAGGACCTACTACAAAGGTTATTCTACACAGCAGGGCTATCATTTGAAATCGAAGAACAGATGGAGAGCTTCCCAGATAGAAAAAAATCTAAGGTTCATCATCACCGAGCCAGTATTATAAGAGATGTTGGAGGGACTTCTTTAAGAAAAAAAAAAAAATCTGTAACAAAATATTAATGGTAAATGGCAATAACAATGTATCTATCAACAAGTACTTCAAATGAAAAAGAATTGAATGCTCCAGTCAAAAGATGAGGTGGCTGAATGATGAGAAGGCAGGGATCTTACTTGTGCGGCATGCAGGGGACTCACTTAGGACCAAAGGACACACAGATGAAGGAAGGGATAGAAAAAGAAGTTTCATGAAAATAGAAATGAAAAAAAAAAATATGGGGTGGCAATCCTTATACCAAGCAAAATGGACTTTGAAACAAAGGCTATAACAAGAGACAAAGAGGGGCCCACTAATTCCACTTCTGAGTATTTGTTCGAAGAAACCCAAAATATTGCTTTGAAGGGACATGTGCATCCATATGTTCATTGAAACATTATTTGCAGTAGCCAGGATGTGGAAGTTGCCTGGGAATCCATCAATGGATGAATGGATAAATCAGAGGTGATATACATACATATACAATGAAATATTACTCAGCCAAAAAAATAAATAAATAAATAGATAGATAAATAAATAAATAAGTGAAATCTTACCATCTGCAACAATATGGATAAACCTGTTCAGGTACTATGCTGAATGGAGTAAGTCAGAAAAAGACAAATGAAGTCTGATTTCACTTATGTGTGGAATCTATGGAATAAAATAAACAAAACAGAAAAAAATTCATAGATACAGAGAATATTTTGAGGTTACCAGATGGGAGGGGGTTTGTGGATGTGAATAAAAAAGGAGAAGGGATTGTGAAGTACAAATTGGTAGTTACAAAATAGTTGTGAGGATGTAAAGTATAGCATAAGGAATATAGTTAGTTGTAATAACTGTATGTCAAATTGGTACTAGATTTATCAGAGTGATCACTGTATAAGTTATATAAATGTCTTATCTCTATGTTATACACCTGAAGCTAATATAATATCATATGCTAACTACTCTATGTTATACCTGAAGCTAATATAATATCATATGCTAACTATAACTAAAATATACATATATATATATATATATATATATTAAAAAATATTTCTTGACTTCCAAATACCTTTCATATGTCTTGGAACACATCTTCAAGAAAACTTTGGAAACACTATATCATTTTGTTAGTGCAAGGGTTCTTAACTGGAGTATGAATTTTTAACTGAAAAGTCCTGTGTAACCTTTATCTAATTTCCCTCAATGGTAATTCCTTGCAAGACTGTAGTACAATATCGTAGCCAAGATATTAACATTTATAAAATCTACTGATCATATTCATATTTCTCTAATTTTGCACTCATGTGAATATGTGTGTATGTGTGTGTCAAGTTATATACAATTTTATCACCTGTGTAGGTTCGATTATCTTGTGTCCATGAATTTTTATGAGAAAATTATTACTTTCTCATTTCCGCTACTCTGTTACTGAAATTTAGCATTTCCTTCAATTATCAAGATAAATAAAAAGAATTCCACAGTTGTATTAGAAGTATCTGACACTCTATCATCAATAGAAATCACAGTTAGTTCTTCCAGATATCTCAAAATATCATGCTCATCAGTACTGCGAAATTAGAATAGTTTTTTAAACCTGCCAATAAATCTTAAAGCTTTAATGAAGGTGTATTTTACTATATCACAATAGTTTGATGACTATATTTTGATACATTTAGTTACTTTGTAATCTATATATTTTCTTTATTTAAAAATATTATTTTGAGAAGAGTTTCATAAGCTTCACCAAACTGTCAAAAGGGTCTATGGCACAAAAAAATGGTTAAGTCCTTCTAGTGTAGTGGAGTAAAAACACACTGAAAAGATAGACAGAAGAGGTTGCTTTGATTTCCAGCTCTGCTACTTATTACCTACATAGCTTAGACAAATATGCAAACTCTGAGACTTAGTTTTCTCAAACAGTAAAATGGAAGTGAGACTAATTGATTGCTATGGTTCCCTTATGTCTCTAAACCTCTAAAAAATCTGTTATACAAAAGCAAATAAGTCATCTTTCTTTTTACCATTTTCTGAACTAGTTCAGATTCTATAAGAATATATATTTTTTGAATTTTAAATGCTATATGGATAACTTGGAGATTGTTTTTTAGAAAATAACTTCAGACCATTTATTTATTAAAAATAATCTCTACTAACCCTCCACACACAATAGAACTGTGTACCTGGAGTTTTGGGTGCACTTACGAAGATTAACAAGATTCATTTAATTAATAATTAATTGTTTTTTGTTGTTGTTGTTGTTGTTAACAGTGGACAAAACCAATCTAGGAAGGAACTGTTATTTAGGGATTCAGAACTATCCACCCTGAGATCTGCCTCTGTGGTATGTGGATTATTTTGCACTAAAGGAAACCGAGACCCCATGTGCTCAAGAGAAACTTCTGCTCCCCTTAACTATCTAGAGGAATTTCAATTAGGAGCCTTGCCCATAATAAGAGTTATCACCAGAAATAACGTTTTATGTCCTATCTATAGGGCAGAGAGATTTTACATAAAAGAACTTGATATAAATGAGGTTCTTAGGGCCTCGTATGTTATGCTAATGAGATTCA
>NW_006439189.1:1789465-1819326 GCF_000325575.1 Pteropus alecto
GGGGAATTAATAGTTCTGTTTACATTTAGCTCAAACCACTGGTGGTGGTGGGTATAGGAAAAGGTGAGATTGGAGGCAGGGAGATAGAATGAAAGCTACAGAAAATCAATTTATGAAGATAAGTAACATGAATGAGGCTTATTTCTCTTGAAGAATAGATGGCTAAGGGTCATTTTGTTGTAGTCTTCCAATATAAGATTTATAATGTAAAAAGTTGTTGTCTAGTGTCTGATCACTAAGAAGTGGAAAAGAGAAAAGATAATAAAAATGGAGATGCTCGAGTTGGTTACCAAGTAAACTTTATTGATTATCTGGGTGATGATCTATATATTAAAGTCTTTATCTCTAGATATATTCAAAAGAATGACATTAGTGGCTGTTTTATGACAGGCAGATAACAAATGTCAGAGAGGTGTAGATGTAGGACTACTGACATTGTTTCCTTTAAAAACCTGGTGACAACTGTTATATGAAGGCAAGATTCAGCTTGTGGGCTGCCAGTTCATGCGAATTGTGGTTTAGTCATTCATCTAGTGTTAGGAAGGGGTCTGAACCAGTTAGATGATCCCAGGAGATCCCATTGTGAGAAGGTGATCAACCAAATAGCATGCATTTACTAAATGACATTTACTAAGTTCTGGGTAAAAAACAGAGATTTACCATGTAGTTCTTGCGATCTGGGAGCTGATCATATTGTTTAGGAAACAGGGCATATGGGTGGGAAACTAACAATATAAAGGATATCAGTTCAAAAATAACTTATGATTAGCCCATAAACTTCGTTGAGTCATATTAGGTGACATACCACATTTAAAAATCTATGTGATACTGGAAGTTTCCCTATGACGTCATTTCTGAGAAACTCAAGTCAATAGAAATAAATATATTTTAGTATGTTTTTTTCCTGCCTTACAGTTAAACCTGACCTATCTAGTCCTGATATGTAAAAGGATAAAAGGGTTAGAAATGGATAATAATGCCATAAATTCTACTTGATAATTCAATAATCAAATTAACATTTACTCCAAATATTATTCAGTTTAAGTACAAATAGTTTATAGATTTATCAGTATAAAGATGCCCTAAAATAAATAATAGCTAATAACTTGTTTATTGTTCTAAAATGAGCATTTATAATTGTTTACATTAATCCATGCTGAGAGGCAGGGTAGTATGGAAAAAGTACTGGACTGAGAATTAAGAATTTTTTCAGTTTTTATTCTGCCCCTAATTAGTACTATGATTGCCCTGCTTAAAATACTATTGTAGTAATACCAATATATTTTTTCCAAGGCATAACAAATTGGATAAAATCATCATTACTCTAGGCCCAACCAAAATATTGAGATTTGAAAGCCAAATAGAAATCATGATAAATGCAAAATAACATTGATGAATGGCCTAAACAAAATGCTAACTAGAATTCAACTACGAAGAATGTTTGACTTGATAGGTAATATGGCATTTGGGTGAGTAAAAATGTTGGGATTATATGGAAAAATTGTGGGAGAAGGTCACAATAACATAGAAGAACTTGATTCCTCTTTCACATAGAAAGCAGAGCTTTAGAGGTGAGATATACAAACTCCTTAAATATCACAATTTCATAAAAAGGCCACAAAAACAAGGAATAAAGGAAATGGGATGAAAACATTTATCAAGTACCTATTATTTGTGAAAACATTTACAATCTACTTCACAAGTTCTTTATCCTATGAAGAAAGTAATACGGAACAATGTTTCCTCTTGGCATGTCATTTTATTTACCTGGCACAGTTGTTAAGAATACAGATTCCCTGCCATCACTTTACCTCCTAAATGATAACCAGAAGGAGAGAGCCTGATTTTATTTTCTTTATAGCACTTGCCATAAATCTGTATCTTTATATGTGACCCAGATAATTCTTACGATCAGGCAATTTTAGAAAAGATTGCTGTAGACTCTTAATGTTCACAAAGGACATACCTAAAGACATTTGGAAATTCTAAATATTGCAAATATCACTTTAATAATCATTATACTTTCTCACATAAGAGTTCTATTTTGCTGGCTAAGAATCACTACTTTCTTAGATCTCATTTTCTCTTTCTCTTCATTTCTATCACCAACACTAGTAGTTGGAAATTTGGGGTTAATTTTTCACAAAAATAGAAACAAACAAATAAAAAAAACAAAAGACGTACCACTTTGAAAGGAGTTACAGAGCAAATGAGGAGAAGGGAACTACAAAGACACACTGATGCTAGGCATGTACTTCTCTGGGTAGTTAAGTGAAAACTGGGATGTCTCATCGGTATAAATGCTGGTTTTAATTTTCATAAATTTATAACATAATGTTTGCTAAATGTTTGTTAAATAAAGCTATGTGAAAGAATGAGTTGGCAATACATTTGCCAAGTTAGCAGTTAACATCATAGCTTTTTAGGTAGTAAAATGCTAAGTTGGTCATTTTAAAACAGAAAAGTCATTCGCTATGAGATCACTCTAGCTGAAATGCTAAGAGGTAAATTCAACCAGGGACTCTGTGGGACCGCTTTTAACATTTCCCTGACTCAAATGAATTGGAATATGTGTCATACTGATAAAAGAAAGTAAGTATGACTTTTAAAGGTGAATGAGCATGAAAGTGTGAGTGAGAGTTATTGTAGCACATAGAATGTATTTGAGGAAAATAATCCAAATTATATTCATAGGATAATGGGTACCTAGTTTGTCAGTTACACCTATAGAAAGGAGCTGTGAGTCTACATAGCCTCTCCAGACACTCAAGGATGCTTTATTGTATCCACTGGTTTTATTTTCTTTATAGCCTTGCCATGCATATTTTATTATTCATTCTTTATTTGTTTGTTGTCTATGTTGACATCTCCTACTCCCAAAACAAGATTCAAACTCCAGGAGAGTAAGGACCTTGTTTTTAGTTGTTATGCTGAATCATCAGCTCCTAGTACAAAATATACACTTATTAAATATTTGTTGAATGCCAAAGACATCATTTTAGCCTGCTGCCGTGGTCAAAAGGTCTAGAAAATACTGAACATAATCATGGTGGATATTAAATATAAAAAATACAATAGTCTATTTTGTATAAAAAATGAAAGACTTACCCCCATATCTAGAAGATGTGTTTGAGCTGGAGAAGTTCTAAATATAAGCAACAATTAATCAGAATGATTGAGGAGTAAGATCTTCAAGAGTAGAATATGAACAGTGGGCTTCTTTAATCTGAGAAGATGGAAATTGAAGGTTAGACATTTGTAAAGGAAAAGATAAAATAAAATGAATTTAGAGTACTTCATTAAATCTCTATATTTAATACCTAGTGGTTACTCTTTGGAATCCCTTCATTCAGTAGACATGCATTATGTAACAAGTACTGTGCTAGATACTGAAGTTACAAAGATGAATAAATAGAGTAGTGCATAAAACAGTGGAAAAAACTGATGTGGGTATGTCAAGGTAAGATGATCACCTATTCTGGATAATGTGATACCTATTTTGAATATTATAATATAATTAGAATTTAACCAGGTGAAGAGAGTTTGAACTAGGTAGAGAAAGCAGCAGAATTGCATGAGAAGGAACTACATGAAAAGCAAGAAGGCATGTGTGAGGGACTACAAGCCTTGTACACATTGCTCGAATGTAGCATTTGATAAAGGAATGAATAAAAAATTATATTGGTAAGGCCAATAAGGACAATCGTGAAGAGCTTAAATAGCATATTATGAAGTTTGGGCATTGCTGTGTAAAAAATATGGGCACTGAATGATTTTTTTAAGCATGGTGCTTATATGTAAATTTTAAAATAGATTGTCCTGGAAGCTTTTGGGAGGATAATTTTAAAGGAGTATATATAAGAGGTTGTGAGAACAGTTAGGAAGATGTACTTGTCTAGGCAAATGATGATGGTTACCTTAGGTAATGTGGATATTAAAGTGATGGCAAACCAAAGGAATATTGAGATTATAGCCACCAATTGGATATAGGGGGGAGAGAAGGAGAGAGAAGAGTCTTGATGACTTTGAAATTTCTAGGTTTGGTCACTGAGTAGATGCTGACAATAGCTATCAAATAATTACGAAGGGAGCAGAGTAGGTGATATGGTATTTACAGGTGAGTTTAGTTGTGGTATTAATGCTTATGGAAGACATTTAGCATGCATTCAGTATTAATCTTAAACCTGAATGAGTGATATAGGTTAGAGATGTAGATATAGGAGTTAGGAATATATAGGTAAAGGTTGAGAACTTGGGGAAAGGTGTAAAATGAGAAGATAAGTGTAATGATACAGACTCTGGGAAACAGCAATATTTACTGAGCAAATGCAAGAATAGGAACACACAAAAGAAAAAAAAAGAATGATTGGAGGTATACTAAATTAACTCGAGGAATGTGGTGTCTTGGAGATCAAGAGTAAAGAATTTCAGGAAAGAAGGATTGATTGTCATTAACAATATAGGAGAAATTCAGTAAAGTGAGCATTGACAAATCTTCCTTACAATTGAGAAATAGCTTACAATTAGGAAGCTATTTGTAACCTTAGCAAGATCAGTTATGAAACAGTAATGAGTACAGAATCTGGAGTCCAGGAAATCGAGGACTGAGTGGGAAGCTAAGAGAGAAATATTTATCATTAATAGAAGGATGTTTTCTTTCTTTTACATAGAGCAGTTAGAAGAGGACTGAGATTTCTAACTTCCAAGACATGATACAGATTAAAAAAAACAACTCTTTTTGAGTTCTTTACATAATTCTGTGAGTTGCAGATCCATGGTATTTATTAATAAAAGAAAGGTTGTAGGAGCATCATTAACCTGTGAAATGGATAGACATAAAAGACATTTCTTCTATTTTTATTATAACATCACTCATAAGACCATTTGTAATGTGGTCTGGATTGATAGCAAATGGATTACTATAACTCATGGGTTTATTTGCCCCACTGACATACAACTATACTAGCAGGTATGGGAATATATTATTGCATCCAACTTCTGTCAACTTAAATTGCAGTCTGAGAAGGATAATGTAATATTTTTAGCTCTCTGGCAAAAAAAAAAATGATGAGAAGGAAACAACAAAAGGAAGACCTCAGGTGTAGAGTAGGAAATATCTGTCCTGGGAAATATAACACACTAATCTTGCCACTAAAATATGAACAGTGATGACCTATGCATTTGGATCAAAAGCAATAGTATTCTATCATAGCAATCTAAAATCAATCGCTAATTTGCATTAGTTATAGAACGTCAATTCTTGAAGTAGAACATCTTAGAGGAGTGTTGCTTTAGTGGAATATTGGCAGTTACTACAGCATGTAACCAAACTTGCTTTTTTCCAAATGTTATTATTCATAATTTCTACTATTTGTAGGGATTTCAGACAATGAGAGACATTGCAAATGGCATATCTGAAACTTCCCAAAATTTTAATGATTATCTCTCTCAGTCTAGGTCATGTAGGTTTAACCTATAGTGGCATGAATCATGACATAATGTTGTCACCTAGGATGGATGTATTTTTGAGGGGCTACCCCATCCCAGGATATACTTCTCAGCTCTATAGGTCAGATGCTCGATTTGATCAAGTATCCGAATGTCACCAATTTCTCAGGCACTAGTTTACATTAGTCTAATTCAAAAAGGATCATTGTCTAAAATCCTAGTGCTGGTTTATTTGTTTTCCATGATAAACACAACAGTCTAGCAGTCTGCAACACTTAAGTTGATGATCAGGGAATAGCCTCCATACTTGAAAGTTATACCGGAAGTCCAAATATTATCAGGAGACAATAGATGAACACATAATGAGAACAACTAGAATTGGTTAGATAATTTTCACAGAATTTTGTCATGGAACTCTTGTGGTCTGATGCATTTGTCTCCATTCCAGAGATAGATCTGGTCAAGGGACTGGAATGTTCTCATGCTTTGGTTAGAATAGCCTCTACATTGTACAAGTTTTAATGCCAATTTAAATTTGTACTCTCTGACTTCTGCTTTCCTATGTTTCATATTGTTCACTCCTCTTCATTTGAGTCATTTAAAAAATACGTTTAGGTTACCTAATTGGTTATAGGCAAGCTGCGTTCTTGCTTTGGGATTGATATTTTCTCTTTTAGTATGACTTTTGCACATGTGTTATCACATCTATCATGTGCTGATTTTCTTAGTTTGAGTTTCAGATTTCTGGGTAAATGTGTCATTGTAGGCAATAGAGTGTACTGTTAGGAGCATGGGTTTTGTTCTTGCGCCAATCAAGGTATTAGTGCTGGCTTCCACACACTAGATGTAGGTCCTTGTAAAAATTAGTTAGCTTTCTTAAGCCCCAATTTACTTATTTAAATGGAGGTAATACTGTTATTTAACTCACATGGCTGTGGTGATGATTGGATAAAATAAAGCACACAAAATATACACAGCAAATAGCACATAGTAAGTACTAAAAAGTTATCCATTATTTATTACTGTATAAATAATAAATAATAGAGAAACCTTTTATTAGCACTATCACTATTGTTTATAATGCAAATATGCAAAAGATTATTAAAAATTCATCAGTAAACAACTTTAGTTTCAGTTTAAATGAAATTACTTTAACTTTCACTTAATAAGCAATGATAATTAGTGCTAATTTTGAAATTAGAGCTGTTAATATTGACAATTGCTCCTCTTACACCTGAATACTTTTTTATATAGTAGCAAAACGGTGCTGCAACTTACAATATTTATTTTTAACACTTGGCAAGTTGAACTGGTTAAAGCATGAAAACGTTATTTTCAGGAAAAAAACTGTTATCTATGGTTACTTATATAGAGAGTTAGATAAACACATTGAATGTGGCTTTTTAATATTTCAGGGTCATACTGGAATTTTCCATTTTCTTTTTATTTTTCTATTACTGACCTATTATTATATATAAAATCATTTACTTTCATAATTATATCTTACTATGTGTTTTCACTTTTCTGTGTTTTCCAAGTATAGTCCTAATTCTATTCTCCAACAACTCTTCTGTTTCCACCTTCATATACAGGACGTGTTTTGTTTCTAATCAGAGGCATATGATGCCTTCAGTGCCCAGAAGGCAACATAGATCCTGGAAATATCACAATGTCAGTACACACATGGTGGCTCCTTGGAGGTATCAGATGTGCAGCTTTAGTAAAGAGCATCCATGGAAATAGCTTAAATGTAGAAGGCAGGTAAGTGGGGAACCAGATGCCAGCTTCTAAAAACATAATAGAATGAAAGCATATGAAGCTGTTGTCATATGTATTGAGCAATATAATTCAACTGGATATGGCAGAACAAGGTGACCTGGTACAATCTTGGTCACACAGTCAATTGGTAAGTGACAGAGAAATATTTTTGTCATGTTTGGGTTTGTTTTCCTCCTCATCGCCCTTATCTAATTTCTAACCATTGTTCAAATCCCAGATAAAATGCCACTTTCTACATGAATATCTCTTTAATGTTGATAAGAATGATATAATGTAAGTGACAATTACTTTATATATGTGTTATTTCATCCCTGCAACCACTCTTCGAGGAAGTAGATCCTCAGAAACATTAAGAAATTGGGAAGCCATTTGTCCAAAGAAGTATTGATGAGTTTGGGACTTGTGGAGAATTTGTGCCTATGGAAGAACCAGGTGAAGGTTTCTAGGAAGTTGTTGGTTAGGTGAAACTGAAGTTTGAAACACAAAACAGGACTGGGTATAAAGTTTTGGGAGTATTTAGCAATTAAAGATGGTAGCTTAGGACAAGAGAATAGATGGAATTGCATAGAAAGAGTATCTGAAGTGAGGGAACATGCCAAGGAAAAAAATCAAGGTGTCTGAGGACAAAACTCAGGGAGATACTAGTATTTAAAGGGTGAATGGAAACATAGCAGACAGCAAAAGGAAACTAAGAAGGAGAGGCCAGAAAGAAGATAAATGAATAGAGTTTGGTGTCACAGAATAAAAGGGAGGGAGAACTGAGTTTCAAAAAGGGAGTGGTCATCAGAGTCAAAGATTACAGAAAGGTCAAATTATAAGAAATTTGGATTATTAGAGGGGAGAAGGTCATCCTTATGTGGTGCCCTTATAATATTTTCTGCAGTTTTATGGGTAGAAATTAAGGTATAGGAAATGTAGACAAAAACATTATACAGCATGGAAGAAGCTTGAACATGCTCATACCATAACTGGGAAGGAGCTAATAGAGAGGAAGGGGCTGAAATAGAGAAGAGAGTGGAGAGATTATGACTGGATTGAACTCCCTGAGTAGATGGGAGACGCTGGGATCCAAGTTACAGGTGAGGGATGTAGCTTTAAAGTTGAGAAGAGAACATTCTTCTGTGAGACAAAGAGAGGCGGGAGCTATGTAGAAGGCTTGAGGACAGGAGGGCAATTGAGAGATAAAAGAGAAGATGAGTAAAGAGCAGTTCTCCTCGCTCATTCCATAATGGAAATCCCCACTACATGGTTTGTGGTGTCCTCTGGAAACCCCCATAAACATCTGAGATCTAACATCTTCATTATGATGCACTTCTCCCATACGTATTCATAAACACTGTCTCACCATCCATCAGAATGCTCGTTTAGAATGCTGAAATCCAAAATGTCCTTCCCTCCTTGTCATTGAATCAGGTAACTCATCTTTATTGTGGCCTTCTGTTCTTAATAGCTTCCTATAACATCTTGGTCTGGTTTCCCTTTCCTCCTTATCCACTCAGCCGACACAGCAGTCCTCTTTCTAGTGCCCCTAGCCAGCTTTCGCCAATGGTTTTAGACTTGTAATCCTCCACAGTTCCCAGGTTCTCTCTTCACTTATATACAGTGTACATAGCTAAACCTGTGTAAGGGCAGAAAACTTCTTCCTTCTTCCCTTTTATGTGCTTTAGCTTGTCTAATAATTAAATTAACATGTGACATATCAACAGGAGAAAAATTTCATATGTATGGAAGCCCCACGGAAATATGAGACTCAAAGAAGTGACTAAAGCAGGTAGCTTTTATGTCTTTTAGCCAAAGAAATGATATATTTGTGAAGAATTGACAAGACAAAGAGGTTTGGGTTTGGAGTAGTAAAATTAGTGAAGAAGTATCAAGTTTATGTATGTATGTATGTATGTATGTATGTATGTATGTATGTATGTATGTATTTAATACAGCCTTCTGACTGTAAATTCCCTATTTCTGGTCATAAGGATGTATTCTACCCTCTTTTCACATGGGAGGTTTATTTTCTGCTTTCAGGGGGACTAAGGAGGGTCAACTTCCCTTCTGGCACCAGCTGTTTCTTAAGTAACTTTAATTTGAAATTAACAATTGATAAAGTGGTATATTTTGGGGTGGCGTATTCTGCTCTCCTTCACCTGGTTCCTACTACTGCTCCAACATGCAGCCTCATCACCTGCCCCATGGCAGTAGTGTGAGCTTAGTCTTCCCTCTCACTGTCCTGCCCCTTTTCTGGGTTTTGGTAGACCCAAGCTCACACCCTGCTTAACCTCTCTGAACCTGGGGTCCTGAAACCCAGTTTTCTCCACCTCGACTCCCTTCCTTTCCCAGAAGTTTTCTTACCTCCTCTGACCCACTCTGCCTTTTACGCCAGGTGTGTGTGTGTGTGTGTGTGTGTGTGTGTGTGTGTGTGAGAGAGAGAGAAACTCCCATCGCAGCCCTTGGGTGTGTGAGTGGCCACTATTAGTGTCTCCAAGAACTCCACAGTGCCCCCCTGGCCATCCAAGAGCACTGTAGTACCCAGTGCAGCCATTCTGCCTGTTAACCCCATAGGGGGCGGTCCGCCGAGGGAAGTCAGCCCCAGCAGTCCTTGTGGCGTGACTCATAGGTCGTCCCTGTGACGTGTCACGCCGTTGCCTGGTAGGGGTTGGCGTGGTGAAGGAGTCTGCTTTACTCTTCGTGAGGAAAACAAAGGAGTGAAGGAAGAGACAGGCCGAGGAGGAGGCCAGGACTAGGACTGAACTAGATCAAAGAGGTGAGGGACGGACCTCTTGGCAGCCGCAGCCATTACCTGTGGTGATGGGGCAGGGGCGTCATCGTCTGTGAGGGATCGGTTGAATAGAACACGGCAGCCATGACAACGAGGTGATCAGGTTCATCAACAGTGAAATCCTCATGAATGGGGGCACCCCAGATTTCTATGTGACCTTCTGCTCATGGCTCTGGAATGAAGTAGAGGATTGGCTTTGGGCTGTCCTGGCTGACCCTCAGGTGCCGTGAGCTCTCAAGATAGCCTGCACCTGGAGTGCGCTGGCCTTGAGCGTGTGTGTGGCCGCAAGGCAGAGGGACCAGCAGGTACCCTGAGTCCACTGGTTGCAGGAGCAGGTGGAAGAGTGTGAGGTGGCTTCCTGGACTCTGGCTTCCCAGCTGCAGCGGCTACTTGAGGAGTGTGAGGAGATAGCCTTGCAGCTATGTAGCACTCTGGCCTCCCTGCGCCAGGTGACGGATGAGTGTTGCGCGGTCGATTGCTCCAGATAGAGAGGTCTGCACAGGCCAACCCACTGCCTCAGGAGGCTGTGCCTGTACCGGAAACCCAACAGTGTGGAGCTGCAGCATGGCCCATGGATGCACAGGAACAGGGCAAGATGGTGGCTACAGAGATGCAGAGCATAGCACACTTGAGGACCCAGATGGCAGCCCCAGCAGCTGTGCTTTACATGTCAGGATCCCCAAGTCCCTGGGTCCAAGCTATACAACAACCTCTGCCAATGCCACATCCATTCCCATTCCATGTGCCATTCCCAATGGGATTCCCATACTCAATACCTCTACCACCCTCAGTAGTCATGGAAGCAGAAGCTACAGCAGCAGCAACAGCAGCAGCAGCAGCAGCAGCAGCATGTGTACCCCAGATGCCTCCTCTGAGAATTTACTCACCTGGTCTGTGGGTTGCAGTAGGGGCCCAGGAGGAGATGGCCCATCCATGTGACCAGAGATGCTATTGCCAGTGGGAATATCCTGAGACTATACAGGGAGACTGTCCCCTGGGAGAAAGCACAAACCGTAACCAAGTGGAAGGTCCTATCTGTCCCCAGGGGATAACTTTCCTGGGTGACATCTGAGGACAGAACCAGAAGGAATGTCCAGTAATGCTCCAGGAGAAGTACTCTCTGGGAAACAGCAAAAGCCACAGTCAAGAAGAAGATCCAGTGAAGTCCCAGGGGATGACCCCTCTAGGGGACAGCGAGAGCTACAGCCAAGAAGAAGATACAGAGTAGTCCCCAAAGATAACTCCTCTGGGGAACAGCAAGAGCCACAGCCAGGAAGAAGGTCTAGTGATGTCACCAGGAATGGCACCCCTGGGGTATGGCAAAAGCCACAGCCAAGAAGAAAGTCCAGTAATGCCGCCCCCCCCCGGGAATGGCAAGAGCCACAGCCAAGAAGAAGATCCAGAAAGGTCCCCAGGGATAACTCCTCTGGGGAACAGCAAGAGACACAGCCAGGAAGAAGGTCCAGTGATATCCCAGGGGCCATTCCCCCTGGGGAACAATAGCCACAGCCAGAAAGAAGGTCCAGTGACATCCCTGGGAATGTCTCCCCTGGGGAATGGCAAGAGCTACAGCCAAGAAGAAGATCTAGTGAAGTCACCAGGAATGTCACCTCTGGGGAATGGCAAAAGCCACAGCCAAGAAGAAGATCCAGTGACGTCCCTGAGGATGTTCCCCCTGGGGAACGTCAAGAGCCATAGCCAAGGCGAAGGTCTACTGATGCGCCAGGAGAAGTACTTCTTGGAGAACTGCAAAGGCCATAGCCAAGAAGAAGGTCCAGTGATGTCCCAGGGAACATCCTCCATGGGAAACAGCAAGAGTCACAGTCAAGAAAGTCCAGAGAGTCCCCAGGGGATGTCCCCTTTGGGCGACAGCAGGAGCAGTGGTTTGAGAAATAGACCAAAGAAATGACAGCCTCAGGGGCAGAAGTCTAAGCAACCAAAAGGGAAAAAAAAGTGTCAGAATGCCAGCACCTGGAAATGTCTGCTTCACACTACAGTCCAGATAATTAGGGCTGCCCATGATGTAAAGTGATGAATTTTTCATGGCGCAAGGCCTGCTATGAATGCAAGAAAGTCTGTATAACAGTTTAGAGTGGAGGCCTAGACCCAGGAAAAACTTACTAATTTCAGGATGGTAAGTAAGAATGGGAACACTCAAAAAAAACCCAATTTCCTAAGACCCTCTTCTGATCAAAAAGTAACATTTACTTCACATAAAATTTGAAAACCAAAATTATGATACAGAAAATTAAATAATCTATTATCCCATTACCCAAATCAACCATATTTTATCATTCTGAGTACACACAAATATATAAATATTTATATTCTTATTTAACAAAGATGGACTACTTTTGAGTATCATACTTATCCTTTATTATTTTTTTTTAATTAAAGTGGATGACGTTGGTTAATAAAAACAGGTAGGTTTCAAGTGTACAATCCAATAATATGTCATATGTATATTACATTTAGTGTTCACCATCCAGTTAAATTTCTTTTCACCACCAAATATTTGACCCCTCTTATCCCTATCTACCTCCCCCTCTCCCTTCCCTTGGTAACCACAAATCTACTGTCATTGTCCATGAGTCTCTGGTTGCTTGTCAAGTTTGTTACTCGTTGTTTTCTATTCCACATATGAGTGAAATCATATGGTTCTCAGTTTTTCTGTCTGACATTTCTCATAGCATGATAATCTCAAGATCCATCCATGCTGTCTCAAACGGCAGTATTTGATCTATTCTTATGACTGAGTAATATTCCATTGTATATACATACCACTTTTATACCCAGTCATCTATTGATGGACATTCCAGTTGTTTTCATGTTTTGGCAACTGTGGACAGTGATGCTATGAACATCAGAGTTCATATATCTTTATGGATAAATGTTTTCAAGTTTTTGGGTAAATACCTAGAAGAGGGATTGCTGGGTCATATGGTAATTCTATTCTTAGTTTTTTGAAGAACCTCCATACTGTTTTCCATAGTGTCTGTACCAATTTACAGTCCCACCAGCAGTGTATGAGGTTCTGTTTTCTCTACAACCTCTCCAACATCTGTTATTATATGCCCTGTTGATGATACCCATTCTAACAGGTGTGTGATGGTATCTCATTGTTGTTTTGATTTGCATTTCCCTAATAGTGAGTGAAGTTGAACATCTTTTCATATATCTATTGGACATTTGTATGTCTTCCTGGGAGAAATGTCTGTTCAAGTCCTCTGCGCATTTTTTTAACTGGATTGTAAGTTTTTTTAATTGTTGAACTGTATGAGTTATTTATATATTTTGGAAATTAGGCCCTTATCAGAGGCATTGTTTGTAAATATATTCGCCAATTCAGGTGGTTGCCTCTTTGATTCATTGATGGTTTCTTTTGCTGTGCAGAGCTATTTAGTTTGATAGAGTTCATTAATTTATTTTTTCTTTTACTTCCCTTGCCTTTGAGGTCAAATTCATAAAATCTTCTCTAAATCCAAGGTCTATGCATTTAATACTTATGTTTTCTTCTATGGAATTTATTGTTTTAGGTCTTGTATTCAGGTCTTTGATCTATTTTGAATTAATTTGGGTGTATGGCTATAGATAGCAAGCTAGTTTGTTAGCTGAGGTTTTGTTGTATGTAACCTTTATTACGTGGAGGTACTTTCCCTCTACACTCATTTTATTAAGTGTTTTAATCATAAATGGATGCTGTATCTTGTCAAAGACTTTTTCCGCACCTATTGATATGATCACATGATTCTTATTTTTTAATTTGTTCTTGTGGTGTATCACATTAATCGATTTGCATTTGTTGAAACATCCCTATGCCCCTGGGGATGACGCCCAATTGATCTTGGTTTATAATCTTTTTAATATGTTGTGGTTTTTTTTTCAATTTACTAATATTTTATTTAGGATTTTGCATCTGTGTTCATGAGAGATATTGGTCTATAGTTTTCTTTTTTCTTTTTTTGTTTTATCTTTACCAGGTTTTGGTATCTGAGTAATTTTGTCCTCATAAAATGAGTTAGGAAGTATTGCCTTGTCTTCAATTTTTTGCTAAAGTTTGAGAGGAACAGGTATTAAATCTTTGAATGTTTCGTAGAATTAATTGGTGAAGGCATCCAGTCCTCAACTTTTACTTTTTGGAAAGTTTTTGATGATTGTTTCGATCTTCATACTGTTGAATGGTTTATTTAGATTTTCCAGTTCTTCATGATTCAGTCTAGGAAAATTGTATATTTCTAAGAACTTGTCCATTTCTTCTAGGTTATTAAATTTGGTGGAGTATAATTTTTCATAATATTCTTATATGATGTTTTGTATTTCTGTGGTATCTGTCATAGCATCTCCTCTTTCATTTTTGATTTTGTTTGTTTGTGTCCTTTCTCTATTTTCTTTAGTGAGTCTAGCCAGGGGTCTGTCAATTTTATTAATAATCTCAAAAAGAATCAGTTTTGTTGTATTAATAATTATATTGTCTTTTTATTTCTCAATTTTATTTAATTCTGCACCAATTTTTATTATTTTCTTCCTTCTGACTTTAGGCTTCATTTGTTCTTTTTATATTTTTTTAATACATAAATTTAGGTTGTTTATTTGGGATCATGTTTCTTGAGAGAGGCTTATAATGATATGAACTTTCCTATTATTACTTCTTTTACTGTGTCTCAAAAATTTTAATGTGTTATATTTTCATTTTTTGTTTGTTTTTATGTATCTCTTGATCTCTCCTTTTATTTCTTCTATGACCCAGTTGCTCTTTAGTAGCGTGTTGTTTCACCTCCATGTATTTGTGGTTTTTCAATTTTTTTTTTTATAGTTGATTTCTAGTTTCAAAGAATTATGGACAGAGAATATGCTTGGTATGATTTCAGTCTTTTAAAAAATGTTTAGGCTACTTTTGTGCCCCAAAATATTGTATATCCTTGAGACTGTTTCATGTACTAAAGAAGAATGTTGTTTTGGGATGAAAGGCTCTGTAAATTTCAATTATGTCCAATTGGTGAAATGTGTCAATTAAGGTTGATATTTACTGATTTTCTGTTTGGATGATCTATCTGTAGCTGACAGTGGGGTATTTAGGTCCCTTACTATAATTGTGTTTTTGTCAGTTACCCCTTATAGTTCAGTTAGTAATGTTTTATATATTGCAGGGCTACCTGATTGGGGCATAAATATTAATAAGTGTTACGTCTTCTTGATGTGTGGTTCCTTTTATCATTATGAAGTGTCCATCATGTCTCTCATTAGCTATTTTATCTTGAAGTCCATTTTGTCAGATATAAGTATGGCTACACCCACTTTCTCTAGGATGCCACTTGCTTGGAATGTCATTTTCCACCCTTTCACAGTCTATATTTGTCCTTGCAGCTGAGATGTGTCTCTTGAAGGCATCATATGGTTGGGTTTCATTTTTTGATCCAATCTGCAATTCTGTGCTTTTTTATTGGTGAGTTCAGTCCATTTACATTTAAGGTGATTGTTGAAATATGATGTTTTCTTATAATCATTTTATCTTTTCTTTTGTTGTAGTTCAGTGTCTCCATTGTTTCTTTGTCCTTGTGTTTTGTCTGTTATTTTCATTTGTTGATGTTTTATGATTTTTCCCTCTGTTCTGTGTTTTATTTTTTTATGTTATGTGTCTGAGTTCTGGAGTTTCATGTATGGTTACCATACACATACACATATACACACATACATACAGTAATCTTTTTTCTTCTGTGTGTGCCTTATTTCCATTTTCCTTTGCAGATTCAGACCTTTAGTTCCTCCCTTTTTCTGTTTCTGTCATCTTGCATTTTCCCTCTTTATGCTGTATGTTTCTTTGTAAGTTGCAGTAGCTGTTGTCTTCTTTTCTTTTTAAAGTATTTTTTAATCTTTAACCATTATGTGATATTTAAGCTTATTATACCCTGATCTTAATAAGGGTTGCACTTTCCTGCTTCTGTCTGCCTGTTGGTCTTCTTATATATTGTTATGTATTTTTCCCCTTTGTTTCAGGTTAAATGACCCCCTTCAGTATTTCCTGTAATATAGGCCTTATGGTGGAGAATTTCTTCAGCTTATGTGTGTCTGAAAATGCCTTTATTTCTCCTGCATATGTAAAGGAGAGCTTTGCTGGATATATTATTCTTGGCTGGTGATTTCTTTCTTTCAGTAGTTTGAATATTTGGTTCTACTCCCTCCTAGCTTACAAGGTTTGTGCTGAGAAGTCTGATGATAATTTAATGGGTTTTCCTTTATAGATTACTGTCTTTTTTCTTTTGGCTGCATTTGGAATTCTTTCATTAATTTTTAATGAAGAAATAAATTAATTCTGTCATTAATTTTTGCCAATTTTAATATGATGTTTCTTGGAGAAGGCCTTTTTGGGTTGAGTTAATTGGGTGTTCTTTTTGCTTCTTGAATTCAGAAATCCAGTTCTTTCCATAGATTTTGGAAATTCTCATCAACTATTTTTTTGAATATTCTCTCTGCTCCCTCTGTCCTCTCCTCTTCTGGTATATGCATTATTCTTATGTTGCTTTGCCTGATGGTGTCAGGTAGTTGTTGTAGAATTCTTTTATTTTTCTCTCTCTCTCAAGTCTCCCTCTTCTTCTATCTGCATCATTTCCAGATTTCTCTCTTTGATATCACTCATTCTTTTTTCCATCTGGTCAGTTCTGTTTCCTAGGCTTGCTATTTCATTATTCATCTTTTTTCATGAGTTGTTTATTTCCAGAAGTTCTATTTGGTTCTTTTTTAGAGTTTCAATCTCCTTGGTAAAGTATTCTCATTGTTCATTAATTTTGTTTCTATGTTATTGGAACTGCCTATCAGAATTTTCCTGCCTCTCATTGAGTTTTTTTCAGAAGAGCAATCTTGAATTCTGTCATTTAAATTGCATATTTCTATATCTTTAAGCTTATTTTCTGGAGATTTTTCATTTTCTTTTTGAACTACCTTGTCACCTTGGTTGTTCATGGTGTTTGATGGACTATTTCTCTGCCTGGGAATAATGGGAGTGTTCTCTGCCTTAAAAAAAAAAAAATTGTTACAGAGTGATCTCTCTTTAGCAGGTTGATAAGAAGAGGTTTCCTTTGATTTCCAGAAGATGACCCCCAAGCCTCTTGCAGTGCTCAAGCCTGCTAGATACCTGCTTTGAGGTTAAGGATGCCCTTTCTTTCTCTTGAAGGGTATGTATCTTTTCTGTGTCCAGCTTGCCTCAGTCCCAGGGTTCCACTGCTGTGGCAGAATGTGAATGGTGTTGGGATTCCAAGCCTCTGAAAAGGCCTTGAAGCCCTGGTAATACTCCCACTGTTAGGTGTATTGCTCTGCTACTTCGTTGTGAATCAGCCTGACTGATGGGGGGTGGGGTGAATTGGGAGAGGTCAGCTTTGTGTATGACTGTTTTCCTTCGAGTGATGCTGAGACAGGCTTCAGCTGCCTTCCATCTATATCACCTCCCTTTTCTCTGGGACTGGTGGCTGTGTATGTTTCAGTTCTCATTTGGAGTGGTCCCCTCTGGTTTGGTGTTCAGGCTGGGAGAGTACTGCAGAGGGAGGGTGCACTCTGGGATGGTGGAGGATGGCAACCAGGCTCTGTGACTCAGCTTTCTTTCTGGAAAAGATGGTTGCTAAGACACAGTTGTTGCTCCTCCATGCTTGGTCTCTGCCCTGCTCCTTGGTCTTTGCTGTGTGGAATATACTTATCTCTCAGGCAGGACTGTTTGAGGCTTCAAAGGACCAGGAAACTGGCATGTTGTTGTTTCTCTACTCCTTGCCCTGCCTGGAGCTCTGGACTACTTTCTGCAGTGCCTGACTCTGTCTCTCTCTGCTTCCCTGTCTCATGCACCTTAATATCGCACCTTCTGATGCTCTCATGAGCATATTTCTCAGACATACTTTGTGTGCAGAATGTGTTATTTGTTTAGATGTAGATATTCAGCTCCTTATAGTTTCAAGGGGAGAGATCAGGGGAGAGTTCTCACACCACTGTGCTTCTGACATCACTTCTACTTATTCTTTAAATAGAGGATTTCTGCTAATTGCATTTAAGTTCACAGGTGGTGGATTCTGGATTGCTGATGTTGATTGAGTGACTCCCTGGAGACACTGAAGTCATAAAGCCCTTTTCCCCCTCTTCTTTTTCCATTCCTTTCTGTTTTCTTATTAACCTCTTTTTTTTTTTTTTCTGAAAATTCCATGTCTTTGGCTGGAAACAGCCATGTGTTTTTTAGAGTTATATGCTCTATCGAATTTAGGAGCACTGCTTTTTTCTTGAAAATGCTATTTTTTTCTTTGTAAACTATTGCAGTGTTCATGTTTGCTTCTTGTCTTTATTTAAGTTTTACAGATGAGGGCCTGTTTTTGTGTCTCTGAGCCCTATGGAATTTGCTTGTTGCTGAAGAAGCTGAACTTGTTCCATTAGAAGATTTTCCAAGATCCCAAAGAAATCACACCTCAATTCTGACTGACCCATGCCTTAGTGAGACCTCTACTGGCTGGAGCAGAGAAGAGTGAGAGAAGTCAGAGAAGAAGATATACTTTGGTAATTATTAGGGGGAAAAAGAAAGCAAAAGTTTTATTAGAATTTATTTTCTCTGTTGAGGCAAGCAGGCAATTTGGAAGAGTTGGAGTGGGGATTCAATGTTAAATTCTATAGACGATAGCAAATTTGATGAATTTTATTTAACTCATTAAACAACATTATTAATGCTTAGCGTATTAAGAACTAGAACTATATGGTATTATCTGGTACATAACAACATAAATCTATTTGATGAGTTTGGTTAGATTACAGGAGAGAGCACATTTTGAAATACAAAGTAGATCAGAGGTGACTTCTTTGCCTTGCATGTAGTGTAGCCTTTGGGTAAACCCAACTGATATAACATCCAGATACTTTTGCAGTTTTGGGAGCAACATCAAAGAGACTTTCATGAAAGGACTTGAGTGATATAACTGCTCATTTTATTGGTCCTGGGTGAGACAAATGAGCAGTGGCAAAGATTGGGAAAGTGGTCTCTCAAGAATGCAAGCAGTACCTTACTTTGCTGATTTCCTCCCTTGAGAGGGACAGCTATTCTGGTTGTCTGAAAGACCACTGTGTGACTCTCTTAAAGAAGGGCAGTGCTTGGGGGAGTGTTAGCCCTCAGCCTCAGCCACTTTCATTTCAAGTCCCTTTCCAGTAGAGAGTGGATAAAGAGCAAAATGGATTCCAAGGACAGATATTGTGCTTCTCTTGGGAAGAGTAATTTGATTTAAAATAGACTGACTGGTACCAGCACTCTTGTGAATGCTCCTAAGCCCCTTGTCTTTCACTTGGTATATTCTCTGTGGGCTCTCGACTCCCCTGAGGCAAATGCTACAAGCAAGGAAGAAGTCAGGGTAGTGACCAGGGAGTGGAAGGTTAGATCAGCCTCCAGTCTGAACGAAAGATGTCCTAGAGTTTCCCTCATAAGATCCCAGCTCACCAAGTTCAACCTTTGTCAGGGTTTTTCTGATTTTAACTAGTAATAAAGCATGTGCACTTGCCTACTGTGTCTTCTGTGTAGTATGAATCTTAGGGCAGTTTGCTCAGAGTGGGCAGCTTAAATCTGCAACTTTTTTTTTTTTATTACACTGAAGTGAAGGATAATTCAAAATCATTCACTATTGAAAGTCCCCTCTTCCTGATAAGTACCAAAGAATGAGATGGGGAGGGACTTTTATGGAGCCTTCAGTTCATTGTGATCATTCCTGGTACTCTCACTGTCCAAGTGCGCATGGTCACTTGAAGGTGTACATGTCTACTTCTCTAGGGCCAGTAGGGATTGGAGGTATCTGCCAATGCTGGAGGCCCTGATGCCTAGGGTCCAGCCCCCTTATATGTAACTTCTGGGGTCCTGGCAGGGAGTAAGGAGTACTTGGGTATTATAGCAGTATTCTCTTTCCTTTCTCTCTGTTTTCAAAGCCACTCCTCTCTCCCTTAACATAATTCAGACAAGATGATCAGGATTATAGACAACCAAATACAGGCTGGTAATATAAATTTCCCCTGAGATAAAGAGGAAAAGATCTGGATACCTTCTTGGAATGTGTATGGTGAGGTGAAGGATTGGAGGACAAAAATGATTCTGTTATACCAGAAATCTCTCTTCTCTCAGAGATATGACTAATAGTGAGATCCTTGGTTACCTGGGATAGGAATACAGGAAAAGAAGAGAGCTCTTGTGGTGAACAAACAACTATTTTGAAGGGGTGGAGAGGATACACTATGATTTTTTGTGGATCCTAACTTTCCTTGTACATTTGAAAAGATGGGCATGCACGGGTATTTTTCCTGCTGGGTATAAATTTAGTACCAGTGCAATAGAAGAAGAGTAAAGATGGTGGTGGAGGAAGGGTGTGAATCAGACCGGGCAGCAGCTTTTGCTATTACCGATGTAAGGTGGGCCCAGTACTTGTAGGCACTTACAAAAATGGTGGTGATGGAGGTGGGATATGGGTATTTCTGAGCAAGAGAGTGCAGAGGAAATGTGAAGAGGCATTTGAGATCCTGTGGCAGCCTTAGAGCAAGAGAGCAAAATTCTGTGTGGAGGATCATAGCAATTTTCTCCACTACACCTCTTCACCTGTTCCATCACTTTATACCCACTACTGGACCCTATGCAGGAGCAGTGCCTTTAAACTCCCGTTTCCATTTTCACAATTAATATACCACTTATTATTTAACTCCTTTCACTCCCACTAGCAAAAGCAGAATCAGAAGTGGCTTGAATAAGCATTTCCTGTGGGAGCATCGGCAGCTAGTATGGTGTGGGGATGGAAAAAGTTCCTGTGGTAGACAAGGGGAGGCAGCAAGCAGCCTTGGTGGCAGAAGGGACAGGAACAAAGGGTTCAGCATTACTCTGGATGCCTTAAGGATGAAAGAATTGTGCCTGGGAAAGACCAAAATACTGGAATGGTGAAAGTGGTAAAAAAAAAAAAAAAAATGATTATTTGTGGGATAAATCCATGCTTCAAATGAAGGAGATGTCTGATTCTGGACAGGAGATTTGTCTTCTAATGAGCCAGTCCTCTTTGATTTCAGAAATGTAAGAGAGAACCAAGGAGATCTGAAACAGAAAAGATCAATTTTCTGAGTACGTCTCTGTTTATAAATGTAGTTTAATTTTACTTTAGAAAAATTAGAAACCATAGAAAAAGAAAGAAAACAAAGCTTTAACCATAATTTACCACTATAGGTACCACTGTTTATATTTTCATATATTTAATTCCATATATGTACACACAGATAGGTATGATAGTTTTTTGAAACATCCTGTGCATAATGTTTTATGGCCTTATTTTTTTATTGTGGTAAAATAATATGAGATCTACTCTCAACAAAATTTTAACTACACTGTTAATTATAAATACAATGTTGTACAGCAGATCTATGGAACTTTTTCATCTAGCATAATTGAAACTTTATACCTATGGTTTTATTTTCAATTAATATATTATTTTTTTATTTTACACTTAGGTGCCCCAAGTGCTGGAGGTTTCTCATCCTAGGCTTGTTGGTAATGAGTCTGTCTCACACAACTTATCAAGCAAACCATAATCCTTTATGAGCCTAACACCCCCTCTTCCCTTGAAGTCACAGTGCAACCCCTCATCCCCGGGGCTGTGACCAGGTATCCAGAACTGGGCTTCTGCCCAGAGGCTGTGCAGGGACATACCACGGAAACCAGAACTGATGAGTGAGCTGTACATGCAATATATTAATCAATCAATTCACAGATAGCATCTACAAAAAAGTCAATTTAAACAAGAGCCCTAAATACAAGAGGCTGAGGGCAAATCACAGCTACAAGACCTGAGCAATGTGTAAAGGAGCAAGCATAGAAAAATAATGAATCGATCACCTGACAGACCCAAAACTAGGAAAACCCTAAAACACTCTACAACTAACATAATGAATTCTCAAAATTGCAGCCAAAATTCCCTTATATGACAAACCCACAGAGAGAGGAGAAATGTCATTCTGCTCCTTATTCTCTTTTTTCTTTATAATAACTTCGTTTGGATTTTTCTTTTATCATTTTCCGTTACTTATTTTTAAATGAAACAAATTTTCCTGAACTTTTGTAGGAGGCATAGTTCAGCAGAGCTTTTCTAACATCTTAAAGCTCCATCTTTTGTTTTCGTGTGGTCTTCAGAAAACACCTGTTTTCTTGCAGTTCTGGAGGCTACTCAAGGTGTAAGCAGAGATGGGCTATAAAGGATGTGAGGGAAGAATCTATTCCAGGCCTGTCTCTTTAGCTTATAGATGGCCATCTTCTACTAGTGCCTCTTCAAATCTCTTTCTTCTCTGTGTGTCTCAGTCTCTGTGTCCATAGTTTCCCTCTTTATAAGGACACCAATCATAATGGATTAGGATTCACCTTAATGATGTTCTGTTAGGTGTTTTCTGCTACCTCATTTTCTAAGTCACTGATTTAATCCTCTGCTTCATCTAGTTTTCTGTTGATTCCTTCTAGTGTATTCTTTTTTTTTTTTCATTTTTTATGGTTTTTTTTTTTTTGCTTGCTATCTCTTTATCGAAGTTCTTACTAAGTTCCTTCAACATCTTTATAACCAGTGTTTTGAACTCTATTGGTAGAAACTTGTTTCTATTTCATTTCTTTTTCTTGAGTTTCCTCTTGTTCTTTCATTTGGGATATGTTTCATTGTCTTCTCATTTTGGCTGCCTCTCTGTGTCTGTTTCTATGCATTAGGAAGACCTGCTACACCTACCATTCTTGGCAGGGTAGCCTATATTGTAAGTGTCCTATACGGACCAGTGAAGCAGTCTGCCTGATCACCTGAGCTGGGTACTCCAGGTGTGTCCCTTGTGTGGGTATGTGGGCACTCCTCTTGTAGTTGAGTCTTGATTGCTGTTGGCTCACCAGTTGGGGAGATTGACCCTCAGGCTGACTGGCGGTGAGAATGAGACATGACCACAGTGTATGAGCTACTGTGTGGTGGAAAACTCCAAGGAGGGGATTTGCTTCTGTGGGCTCTGGTGTCTGCTGATACAACCCTTTGGGTGTATGTGTATATATAGACACATATGAGTAAATATATGTATATATGCATGTGTATATAATCGTATGTGCATATGTGTGTATATAATGCCCAAATAAATATTTTACAATACAATATTTATTCTCATTGCTGAGTGTTCTAAACTTATCTTTTCTATTTCATTATTTTTTAAAAATTTGGTGACCATGAAATTGCTTTTCTGATCCACTAACAATATGTGATCATTCTAAGGTAGAATCTCTGATGATGGTGAGTCTGCCACATTATCCTTACTCTTGAGGTAGGGAGACATAATACTTAAAGATAGCAGAGATATATTCTCAGTCTAAGCACAGTGAGGATTTATAGCACTCCATATTGTCTAGGCCACCATCTCTTTTATGTTATCTAGGATATGGTTCTTCATAGATTAGGCCATTCTAAGGAGAACATTTATTTGTCTAATCTCCTTCGGGAAAAGATAAATGTGAGCAGAATGTTGGGAACAATGATGCAACTGAACATTTATAAAGTATTTATTATGTACCAGGCACTTTCTAAGGTATTTTACAAATTGCATTAATTTGGCCTTCAAAAGAATTGCGGATCAGAGACTATAGTAATCTGCCCAAGGTCACTAAATTTCTTTATCTAATTTAGACTCAGAACCTTTGATCTCAAAGTCTGTGTACATTCTACTGTGCTACATTAACTTCCACTTTTAAAGTCTGACCTGCTTTTATGAATTTGCAGTACATCTTTCTCTCCACTCAATTCATGAAACTCCAGCTGCCTTTCTAGCAAGATTTCTCCTTTGGAATACAGATGGTTGTACTCCAAATTCCTTCTGTATTTCTTATTCGAGATTCAGAATTATATAGTAGTTAATAGCACAGAAAGTCTGAAGACTCTGGAGCCAGATATCCTGGGTTTGAATCTTGGCTCTTCCACTGTCATCTGTGTAAACTTGGGCAAATTATGTAGCCTTTCAGTGCTCAACTTTCTTCATCTGTAAAAAGAAGGTATTGGTAGTTACCTCATCGATTTTGTGTGAGGATTAAAATGAGTGAATAATGTAAAGCACTTAGATGCTATGCCTTGCACATAGTGCTATGCAAGTGTTTGTTATTATAAATGTCCTATGTGCTTACCTCCGGGGTGCACTCTATTTCAGAAGAATAGCTACCTATCTCCATGTTATGCTGTGTGAGATACTGAAAGGATGAACTGGAAGAAAGCTGTCTCTTGAAATGCACTTACATGGTGTTCCTTCCTATTTGGGTCTGAAATTCTAGCCATCAGAGTCACTAATGAGAAATACAATGAGAAAGAGGGGGAACTATTTCCAGAAGAACTCAGGAACTAACTCAAGTTATCAATTAATATATCTGATTAAACTGGGGACCTCTGCCTCTATCCCTGCTTCAACCACAGTGTTTTTGCTTTCTCTGCTCCTACACTTCTAGAGGCAAAATTGGTGATATCCCACTCCCTTGTGTGTACATCCCAGGTTACTTGCTGAGCTTTAATCAAAGTTCATGCCCAAATAATCAGTTTGACCCACATAATTGAGAGTTATCTATATTATTCCTATTTTAAATATGAGGAAGCTCAAAAAGTTTAAATCATTTGTCTTTTATCAGAGCTTCTTAACCTGAGTATTATTGACATTTTGGCCCAAATAATTCTTTTTTTTAGGAGGTATCCTTTGCATTGTAGGATGTTTAACAGCACCCCTTGTCTCTCTGTAGTAGCTGGACCTTGCACTCACCAGCTATGATAATCAAAAATATCTCCAGACGTTGCCAAATGTTCTGGGCTTAAGGATGGGAGACAGAGTATATAATGACCTCCTTTTGAAGATCACTGTGTTAGGTCATAAGCTTGTAAGGTGGGGAGCTATGATTCAAATTCAAGTCTACCTGATTCAGAATGTCATGATTTTCAACACTATGTGAAAGTCCTTATAGAATGTGATACAACTAAGTCCTGAATGGCTAGTAGAATAAAGGAGTGCATGCTGTGGGAAATCAGGTCTGGAGTCCAAACCTGATGTAACTCACAATTACTGGAAAACTCATCATAAGTGGTTTCTCATATTAGAGCTTCACACTAAGTGTAAGGGCACGAAGCCCTTTCTTGAAGTGAAAAGAGTTTCCAGAGTGGGAACACAAATGTGCAGATGGTAGAAAAGGAGCTGCAAGATAATAGGCCCTTTAACATTTGCTCCAACTACCCAAAGCATTTGAAGTAATTTTGTAGAATTCTGACATGGACCTTGATACCTGGATACACCCAGTCTACTTTATGTTTACTCACCAGAATGACAGTACTGGAGGAACTGAGCAGACATCTTTAAATTTATTTGAAACTGTTAGGGGTCTGAGATTTTCCAGTTTATATGCTTTGTTTCCAGAGATAGTTATATTTTAAACTCCCTTTCAGCCTTTTGAAAAATACTAAAAACAAAACAAAAACAAAAAGAAGGCAAACTTTGAAGCCTGGAACTCTGCATCTAAGCATCTTCCACATGATTTACTTCTCACAGTGCAGGATACAAATAATAGTCATTCCAGCAATGTGAAAGCTTAAAATACATTCTAATGAAGATCACATTGTGAGCCTTGCCAAGGCAGAATAAAATGCAATCAGGATTTAAATGTGGCTAAAATAATAGCTCCTTGGATTCAAGTACACTGATTAATGCCAGGGACACTTATGAAATGCTGTTGCCTGGTCATCGGTGTTATTTTTCTGTGGAACACTTTGTTCTAAAAACAATGAAAGATGACTAATAAACTAAGAAGAGAATACCTTATTCTATAAAATTAGCATGACTCTGGTGACGTGCTTTAGTTACAGATGATCTGTGTTCCATGATTGACAGGTTATCAGTATAACTTATTTGAAATATGCATATTCTAAATATGTCTGAAATATTCATCTTTAACAGCAGATTATCTTACTTCTCTCATATCCGTATATAAATGTAAATTTTTAGGATGTATACTCAGCTTTTTTTTTTATTCGAGAAGCCAAAATTAGCTTTTAAGATGTCACTCATATCATTTGAAGAGGAAAATGTGCCTAAACTTAAGAAGAACATTGAAGCAACTTGTAAGCATTTCTAACTTCAATTTCATAACTTCTGACAGTGGTTAAACAAACATGTTTGCAAAGGCTGGCATGTTTAAAAGACTGGGTCACAAGAGTTAGGTTAAGAGCACATGGTAAATGCTCTTTACTGCTATACTTTGTCTGAACACAAAACAATAATGAGCACAATAAAATAAAATCTATTGTGTGTATCCCTCATTTCTCATATACACCCTCTCTTTCTTGTGAAGTTAGAGTTGTTAGAGAGCAAGCAGAAACTTGTTTGTACTCATAAAAACACCTACTGAAATGACCACTCATTGCTAAGCATGAATTAAAATTAATAAAAACTGTTCACTGTTGCTCTTTTCAAAAAACATTTTCATGTAACTGATTTAGCAAGAAAAATGCTGGTCAAGATGAAATTTCAGTGTAGCAATGTAGCATTAACTGTATTTCTACTAGCAAAAAAACTATATCTCCATTACTACTACTGTGTAGTTCAAAGAGGAAGAAGTTGGGAACCAACACCTAGATACTAACTCTGGTTTTATATCTGTTTAGATTTTTACTCTGCTTCCATCATTGTAAAATAAGATTCGATAAAGACAAATTGAGAAATGTAACTAAAATAAATAAATGGAATATTGTAGGAACAAAACAATTGGGTGATAGAACCATTTATAAAATTATTAATGTAACTTATAGGTTTAGCCTGTTATGGTATAGTATTAAGAGTACTAGACCAAGAACCAAAAAACATAGATTCTATTTGTGGTTCTGTCATTAACTAGCTATGTGACTGTAAATAATACATTTAGCCTTTCTGAGACTCGATTTCTTCACCTTTAAAATCATGCATCAGATCCAGATGATCCAAGTTCCATTCCCCTCAAACATCTTACATTTCAGTAAATTTGGCTCATTATAGGAATACCAGGTCTTGGCCATAGCCAGCTAGGTACTACTTTATACCATTCATTGTGAAATTACTACTAGAGTTTAAGAATTAGCCCAGTATATATAACTACAGAGTATTTCAGCCTGATGCTCTTTGGTAAAAAGCTAAGCATAGCATTTCTGGCAACATGATATATTGAACTAGTGCACGTGACTTTTTTTTACTTGTATTATAAATGAGCCGAAGATGGCCTTTGTATACTGGCCTTCAGGTTGTTTATTTCTACACAGCAGACTGAGATCCCTTAGCCCAAATTCCCTCTGACACCGAACTCAAATTTTCATATGTCCAATTATTTTAAACATACCCTAAATAAAGATTTTTAGCCATTTAGAGTCTACCTGCTTTGCATAACCTGTGGAACAGCAAGACATCTGTTAGCCATAGATAAGATAAACCCTGTGGCTATAAAGACTCCCAATCACAATAGACCCTCAGAGCTCTGTGACCCAGAGACTCCCTGCAGTGCTATTGAGATATATCACCTAGACACATGAGCTCCATCTCTGATTCTTCTTCCCCCCTAGAGTTCCCTTACCTGTATGCCCATCTGGGTGGTAGCACCCAGCACCAAAGCCTTTGGACAGTCTCATGCTGTGAGGGACTTTATTGCATGCATGCAAACCTGTCAATGTGTCATGAAAATAAAGTTTGCATGTACAGACTTTATATGTGAGAATTATAAACACGTAAAGGAATAAATTTCTAAATACAAAATGATTCAAATAAGAAACCATTATGGAGATTATTAAATATTTATAACTGAAGAACAATGAAACCACTATAAGTTAAAACTTGTAGAATGCAGAAAAGGCAGTATTAAGAAGGACATTCATAGCCTAAAATGAATGTATTTGAAAAGAAGAAAGATTGAAAATTGAGGCAAGCATTCACTTTGGAAAGTTAAAGAACATTAATATGAAGCCAAAATAAAATGGAAGAAAAACATAAATAGAAAGGCAGATATTAATTCAAAGAAAAGAGAAAGAAATAATAGAGGATAAAAAAGAAATACTAAATATTTAAAATAATAAGATATAGGAACTTTGGACAACATTGTTGAATAAATAGAAGGCCAATTAAATAGTATTAGCATTAAAAGGGAGCATAGGAACTTTTGAAGTTACAACAGAATATTAACTAAATAAAAAAAAAACAAGATAAAATGATAAATTTTCAAGGTAAACATGTATTAATAAAACTAGATTAATTTGCTTAATTACTCAGAATAGTCCTACAATCATTAAATATACTGAACTAATATTACAAATCTACTCCTTTCTGGAACAAAGTACTAGGTCCAGAGGGTTAAAAAGGTGTGTCTGTAAACGTCCAGAAATGGATAATCACCTTCTTTATTCAAATAGATCCAGAGAATAGAAAAAAATAGTGTTTTTCCTCATTTTATAAGAATTTTATAACTCTGATAAACAATATTAATAAGAAAAGCAAAATACAGAACAATAATAGCCCAATATCATAAACACAGATGCAAAAATACTGAATAGTATATTAGCAAACATGTGCAGCAACATATTTTTGAAAACGAACTCAAGGATTCTGGGAAACATGGCGGAGTGAGAGACGTCCTCAGATCTCTCCCCTTGAAATAACAATAAGCTGAACATCTAAAACTCAACAAAAAACACTCAAACTGCACACTAGCACGTCTGAGCGTGGGATCTGCACAAAACAGCTACCAAAGGTCAGAACCCCGGGTGTTGGGCAGTGGACTGTGAAAAACAAAAAAGCTGCCTCTGGCATCCTCTGGAGCTCCCTGCAAGAGGAGAGAGAGGGGTGAAGGTGCGGCGACGTCCCTGAAAAGCTCTCCGTGGAAGTGTTGGGAGATCCACGCAGCCAGCAGCAGGGCCCAGTCATCAGGGAAGAAAACAGAGAAGTGAGACAGGACCACAGAGAAACAACAGTTGATTTTTACCAGCTCCCATTGTAGACTGAGGCTGAGCCAAAAGCCTCCAACCCTCAACCAAGAGGGCCCTACGCCCCATACTTTCCAAGACAGAACACCGTGGAGCCCCAGGGGAATCTGAGCAAGTGCTGCCGAGACTGTTGCTGACACTGACAGTGACTGAAACTGAGGGCAGCAAGCATGATTAAATATATACAAGAAAAGAAAAAGGCATTATTTAGGCTTTATATAAAGCAGAGATCCAAAAAGTTTAGACACCACCTACTGGAAACCAAACGAAAAGCACCTTTCTTGCAGCAGGCTAAAGAGAGACCTTTATATAATACTTTTCTTTCTGGAAAAAAAGCAGAATATACTTCATTAATGCCCAGGCAGAGAAATAGTTCATTAACTACCATAAACAACCAAGCGACAAGGCATCTCAGAAAGAAAGAGAAAAATCTCCAGAAAATAAACTTATAGACATAGAAATATGAGATGTAAATGACAGAATTCAGTATGGTACTTCTGAAAAACTCAGGGAGTTCCTAAATGATTCATATCAACAATTTCAGGAATTGAAAAAATAACTAGATGAGCAGAGCAAGGAGATTGAAACCCTCAAGAAACAAATAGAACTTCTGGAGATACACACACACACACACACACACAAACACACACACACACACACTGTAAGAATTGAAAAATGAAATAGAAAGTGTGAAAAATAGAGTCAATCAAATGGAGAAACGATCAGTGAAATCGAAGATAAAAATCTAGAAATAATTCAAAAGGAAGAAGAGAGAAACCAAAGAAGGAAAAATAATGAAAGAGAAATTCAAGAACTAGCTGATACCATCAGGAGAGAAAACATAAGAATAATGGGCATCA
>NW_006439189.1:1822832-1824227 GCF_000325575.1 Pteropus alecto
AAAAAAGATCCCTAAGTGCCAAAGCTCCCCTGAGAAAATAAAAAAAATGAGGCTGGAAGCATCGATCTGCCTGACTTCAATTTATACTACAAAGTGAAGAATTGTTTGCCATAACAGTATTGGCAGCAAAACAGACACACAGACCAATGGAACAGAATTGAGAGTCCAGAAATAAACCCATATTTATGTGGGCAAATACTTTTCGACAAAAAAGCCAAAAACTTACAGTGGAGAAAGGAAACTTCTTCAATAAATAGTGCTGGGAAAACTGGAAGACCACCTACAAAAGAACGAAACTAGACTGTTCTCTATCACCATACACCAAAATTAACTCAAATTGGATTAAGGACCTGAATATAAGAACTGAAACAATAAAATTCATAGAAGAAAACATAGGAATTAAACTCAAGGACCTTGTACTTAATGAAAATTTTATGAATTTGACCTCAAAGGCAAGGGAAGTAAAAGCAAAAATAAATGAATGAGGCTACATCGAACTAAAATGCTCCTGCTTAGCAAAAGAAACAGTTAACACAATAAAAAGACAAGTATTTGAATGGGAAAATATACTTGCAAGCAACACTTCCGATAAGGGACTAATATCCAAAATATACAAAGAACTCATACAACTCAACAACAACAACAACAACAAAAACCCAAACGATTCAATCAAAAAGTAGGCAGAGGACCTGAATAGACACTTCTAGCTAGAGGACATACAAATGGCTAACAAATATATGAAAAGATGCTTGATATCGCTAGCTATTAGGGAAATGCATATCAAAACCACAAAGAGATACCATCTCACACCTGTTAGAATAGGAATAGTCAACAGAACAAGTAATAACAAATGTTGGAGATGTTATGGAGAAATAGTAACCCTCATATACTGCTGTTAGGACTGCATATTGGTACAGCCACATGGAAGACAGTATGAAGATTCCTCAAAAACTAAGAATTGATCTTCCATATGATCCAGCAATCCCTCTACTGGGTATTTACCCCAAAGACTTGAAAACTCATATCCATAAAGATATTTGCACACTGATGTTCATAGCAGCATTATTCACAGTGGTCAGGACATGGAAGCAACCGAAGTGTCTTATGATTGATGACTGGATAAAATAGCTGTGGTACATATATACAATGGGATATTACTCAGCCATAAGAGATGAAATATTGCCATTTGCGACAACATGGATGGACATCGAGATAATCATGGTAAGTGAAATAAGCCAGACAGAAAAAGTTGAAAATCACATGATATCACTTATATGTGGGATATAAACCTGAGAGCAACAAAGAAACAAGACAAACAAACAGAGACTCATGGATATGGACTATAGACTAGTGTTTCCCAGAGGGTAGGGAGTAGGGTAGGAGGGGGGAGGTAGA
>NW_006439189.1:1824841-1846551 GCF_000325575.1 Pteropus alecto
ACTCCCAGCCACTAAAGGTTGAAGATTCAATGGTTTGAATTCCCCTGAAAACCAGTGGGGAGTATTAAGGGTGTGGCCAATGTCTGCTTCTGTAATCCACTTTCTTGTTAATTAAAGGTGTGGTTCTGGGCAAAGATGTGCTAACAGCCAACGTCTGCTTCTGTAATCTGCTTGCTTGTTCAGGAGACCACCAGGGTGTGGTCTTAGGCTTTATCAGCTGCCTCCTCTGAAAGCTCAGGTCTGATCTCCTCTAGCCCTGCGTGGTAGAGAGTCAGTCACCGGCCGGCTAATAAAGGCTCATAATTAATCTCAATTGGCTCCGTGGGTCTCAGAATTGTTCGCGCCATAACAATAGCAAACTAGAAATTTCTTTAACCCTATTACTGGTATCTATCAAAAACTTATTTAGAAACCACAATGTAATAATAGGTGCACTCTTTAATATTAGCAAGAAGATAGATATGCCCATTCTCGTATCTTTTCAACATCGCACTCGAGGTTCTACACAATGCAAAAAGAAAAGGAAAATAAGAACAAGATTCAGAAGGGAAGGAACAAAAATTGTCTTCTTCCAAACATGACTTAAGTAGCTTCCCCTACACAGCCAAAACTGAATCACATTTTACGTGTGAGATCTGCTCCATCCACCCCTCACCTCACCTCACCCAACTCGCGTTTTGCCTGTTGGCAATTTTCGATGATTACTGGGCAACCAGCCCCACCCCATGCTCTCAGCAGGAGGTGATTCCTTCCCCAGATATTAACAGACCTCAGTTCGCACACCTCAGGAGACATTTCTTTTGTGGTGGACAACAAGCCCCAGCCCTAGCTGTAGTACTTTTTGATTGATCTCAGGTGTCTGTGAGCCCAAGACAAGCAGCATCTGGCTTCAGTGTGAGCTCAGACTTTTGTGAGTGGCCACAGGCTCAGCACTGGCAACAAATCTAAATCTGTAGTGATCTGGGGAATACCGCTTGCTCTCCTCTCCCAAAGATTCCTTGAGATCTTGCCTCATCCAACTCTGGTACTCCCTAAGTCTCATTCAGCTGCTGAGCCTTATAGATAGCAGGCAGGCAACCACAGCCCTGGAGGTGCCCTGAGGCTTTCGCTGAGCTGCCCCAGAAACAATACCAGTGGCTGTCAGCCTCGATTCACTGTGTTGCCTCTCCCACATACTTGCATGTCTTCAGGCAATGACAAAACACAAATAGCTTTGTAGCCCTGACTAGTTAGCTCTGGGTCGGTTAGGGGCAGTAGCTGATCTTGGCCTGCAAGGGACCCCTTCCTAAGGGGTTCCAGAACCAACAAACTGGAGGCTGGTGTCAGATCTCAACAGAGAACCACCTGATTAGACTCACAAGGTGCACCTCCAAAGAGTGGTCTCAACAGGCAACAAACCTACTGGGGCAAACCCCACTCCATGGGTTCAGCCCCTTCACAGCAGCTCACACCCAGTGGGTGTGGCCAATCATCACAGCCACTCAGGCTGAGAGTCAATTCCACCCACTGATATTTCAACAACAATGAAGAATCAACTACAACAGAGGGGTACATACAACTCACACAAGAGGTTTCTTACATTATTATTATTATTATTATTATTATTATTAAATTATTATTATTATTATTATTATTATTATTATTATTATTATTATTATTTGCTGTTCTGATTGGGTGTTTTCTGCTACCTTATCTTCCAAATTGCTGATTTAGTCTTTTGGTTCTTCATTTCAGTTATTGTATTCTTCCTTTCTGGCTGCGTCTTTTCTGATTTCTATGTACTTCTGTATGCTTACTATTTCTTTGTTGAATTTCTCACCAAGATCATATATCCCTCCCATAACTGCACTGAGCATCCTTATAAACAGTGTTTCAAATACTGTATCTGGTAAGTTGCTTGCTTCCATTTTATTTAGTTCTTTTTCTGGAGTTTTCTCCTGTTCTTTCATTTTAGACATTTTGTTTCGTTTGTTTTCTCATTTTGACTGTCTCTCTGTATTCATTTCTATGTATTTGGTAGCTCTGCTACATCTCCCTGTCTTAGTTGGATGGCTTTATATAGTAGGTGTCCAGCGTGGCCCAGGAGCACAGCTTCCCTGATCATCTGCACAGGGTGTTCCAGAAATCAAAGGACAAATGAAAATGAAAATAAAAAGACCAAAACTCTATGGGACATGGAAAATGTAGTCCTGAGAGGGAAATTCATAGCAATACAGGCCTACCTCAAGAAACAGGAAAAAATCTCAAATAAACAATTTAACCTTACCCCTAAAGGAATGAGAAAAAAAAAAAAAAACCATAGCAAATAAAGCCTAAAATGAGTAGAAGGAAGGAAATAATAAAGATCAGAGCAAAAAGAAATGAAATAGAGTCCGAAATAACAATACAAAAGATCAAGGAAACCAAGAGTTGATTCTCTGAAATGATAAACAAAATTGGTAAACCTTTATCCAGACTCATCAAGAAAAAAGAGAGAAGACTCAAATACATAAAATCAGAAATGAAAGAAGAGAAATAACAAGTGACTCCACAAAAATACAAAGGATTGTAAGAAAAATATTATGAGCAATTTTATGCCAACAATTTGGACAATCTAGAAGAAATAGATACATTCCTAGAAACATACAATCTCTCAACACTGAGTCAAGAATAAATGGAAAATCTGAACCAGGTGATTACTACTAATAAAATAGAGTCAGTAATCAAAAAACTCCCTAAAAACAAAAATTCTGGACTGGATGGTTTCACAGGGGTATTTTTCTAAACATCCAAAGAAGAATTAACACCTATCTTTCTCAAAATATTCCAAAAAATTCCAGAGGAAGGAAGGATCCCAAGCTCATTTTACAAAGGCACCATTACCCTCATTCCAAAACCAGAAAAAGACATTACAAAACAATACAATTATAGACCAATAGCTCTGATGAACATAAAGGCAAAAAAATTCAATAGAATATTAGCAAACTGAATTCAGCACTATATTAATAAGATCATACACCATGATCAAGTAGAATTTATTCCTGCAATGCAAGGTTGGTTCAATATCCACACATCAATTAACATGATACATCAGATAAACAAAATGAAAGATAACAATCATATGATTATATCAATAGATGCAGAAAAAGCATTTGACAAAATCCAGTATCAATTTATGATAAAACCTCTCAGCAAAGTGGGAATAGAGGGAACCTATTTCAATGTAATAAAGGCCTTATATGACAAACCCACAGCTAACATCACACTTAATGGTGAAAAGCTAAGTGTTTTCTTTAAGATGAAGAGCAAATCAAGAATGTCCATTTTCACCACTTTTATTCAACATAGTATTGAATGTTGTAGCCACAACAATCAGAGAAGAAAGAAAAAGGCATCCAAATTGGAAAGGAATAAATAAAACTGTCATTATTTGCAGATGACATGATACTATAGATAGAGCATCTTAAAGATTCCACCAAAACACTATTAAATCTGATAAATGAATTCAGTAAAATAGCAGAAATCAGTACACCAATATTGAATTATTACAAAGAGTAATTAATAAAACAATCTCATTTACAATTGCATCAAAAAAATGAAATACCTAGGAATAAATTTAACCAAGGAGGTAAAAACCTGTATTCAGAGAAGTATAAGTCATTGAGGAAAGCAATTGAAGAAGATACAAATGAATGGAAACATAACCCATTTTCATGGATAGGAAGAATTAATATGGTTAAAATGTTCATACTACCCAAAACAATCTATAGAGTCAATGCAATCCCTATCAAAATACCAATGGAACTGTTCACAGGACTAGAACAAATAATCCAAAAATTTATAGGGAACCACGAAAGACCCCAAATCACCATGGCAATCTTGAGAAATTGGAAGAAAGTTGGAGGTATCAAACTGTACTACAAGGCTATAGTAATGAAAACAGCATTGTACTGGCATAAACACAGACACACAGATCAATGGAACAGAATAGAGAGACCAGGAATAAATCCACACCACATGGTCATTTAATCTATGACAAAAAATTGCAAGAACATACAATGGAGGTAAAGACAGTCTGCTCGATAACTGGACAGATACATGCAAAAAAAATGAAACTGGACTCTTTTCTTACACCATATACAAGAATAAACTCAAAATGAATTAGAAACTTAAATGTAAGATCTGAAACCATAAAACTCTTAGAAAAAAACATAGACAGTAAACGCTCTGATATTCTTTTAGTAATATATTTTTTTCCCAATATATCTCCTTGGGCAGGGGAAACAAAAGAAAAAGTAAACAGCTAAGACTATATCGAACTAAAAGTTTTTGCAAAGCAAAAGAAACCATCAAGAAAACAAAAAGATAATCTACTGAAAGGGAGAATATGTTCACCAATGATACATTCGATAAGGGGTTAATGTCCAACATTTATAAAGAACTCAGGTAAATCAACACCTTAAAACTCAAACAATCCAATTAAAAAGTGGGAAGAGGACCTGAATAGACATTTCTCCAAAGAGGACATACAAATGGCCAATAAAGATATGAAAAGATGCTCAAAATCACTAATTATCAGAGAAATGCAAATTAAAGCCACAATGAGATGTCACTTTACACATTTCAGAATGGCTATAATCACAAAATCACAACAAGTGATGGCAAGGATGTGGAGAAAAGTGAACTCTCGTGCTCTGTTGGTGTGATTGCAAATTGGTACAGCCATTATGGAAAACAGTTTGGATTTTCCTGAAAAAAAATTAAACATAGAACTAATTTATGAACCAGAGAATTCACTTCTAGGTATTTACCCAAAGTAAACAAAAACACTCATTCAAAAAAATATATGGACCCCTAGATTCACTGTAATACTATTTACAATAGCCAAGATATAAATGCAACCTCAGTGAGCATCAATAGACCACTGGATAAAGAAGGGTTGGTACATATACACAATGGAATATTACTCAGTCTTTAAAAAAAATCAATGAACTCTTGCTATCTGCAACAACATGGATGGACCTGGAGGGTATTATATTAAGTGAAATAAGTCAGATAGAGAAGGACATGTTGAATCTAAGGACTAAGGAAAATAAAAAAAAATGAAACAAAAACAGACTCTTAGATACAGAGAAGAAACTGGTGATTGCCAGATGCGGGGGTGGTTGTTGGGGATCTGGGTGAAAAAGATGAAGGGAGTAAGTACAAATTGATAGTTACAAAATAGTCATGGGGATATAGGGTAGAGCATGGAGAATATGGTCAATGATACTGTGGTGACTGTGTGCAGTGCAGTTTGGGTGCTGGACTGGTTGTTGTGATCATTTCATAAATGGTATGGATATAGGCCACTATACAGCTGAAACAAATATAAAAATATCGAATACCAAATTTAATTGAAAAGTAAAAATTAAAAACAAAGAACCTCAGTGTTCTTATTAGAAACCTTAAAAAAAAAAAGACACTTCCTTTGGCCTGGGAGAAAAAAAAATTATTTTCACAAGATTCAGTGAAAAAAAAAAAAGATGATGAATATCTAAATGTAAAATCTAAGCAAATAGTCAGACCAAATATTAAAGCTGATACTGCTGCACTTAATATATACCCTGGAAGCAGCAACCAGAATATACATTTGAAATAAAAAAATCATATCTCAAAAAAACATATGGTAACTAGATACAAGTCTAGCAAATGATGTGTAAGGCCTATTTAAAAATTATATTTATAACTTTACTAAATGTCCAAAGTATAATGTAAATTAAAGATATACATAATGCCGAAAGGTAAAGATTAAATATTGTTAAGATATTGATTCTTATAAAATTTACTCATAAATTCAAAGCAATTACACTCCTCATGATAACTAGCTTTTTCTCAAATACATGGAATAATGATGAAGTATTTATCAAAACAATTTGAAAAAAGCAATGTCTGTATTAGTCACTAGTTTCTTAGGTATATTGTAAAGATAAAAACAGTGCAATATTGAGGTTGGGAGTGGGGAAAGAGAAATGAACCAAGAAAAAAAAACTACACATAATAAGAAATGAGTATATGATAGAAGTGGTATTTAGATCAAGGGAAAGGAAGAATTATTAATAAAAAATTTGAGAATGAAACAAAGTTTCAGAAATAATTAGTGTTCAATATTCATCATAGTGATTACCTCAATATAATTATTGCACATTTTTTAAAATTCTTTATTTATTTTTTATGGTGACATTGGTTAATGAAATCTAATAAGTTTTAGCTGTAAACTTTAACAGTAAGGCTTATATATATACTTACACAGTGTGTTCACCTCCCATAGTTAGATTTCTTTTGGGAACCATATATTTGACTCCCTTTACCATGTCTACCTCCCTCATCTTTCCCCACGTCCTACACTCTGGTAACCACTAGTCCATTGTCCATAAGTTTCTTTGTTTGTCCTGTTCCTTTGTTGGTCTTAGGTTTATATCCCACATATAAGGGATATCGTGTGATTTTTTACTTTTTCTGTCTGGTATATTTCACTTAGCATGATTATCTCGAGGTCCATCCATGTTGTCTCCTTATGGCTGAGTAATATGCCATTGTATATATGTACCACAGCTTCTTTAGCTAATCATCTATTGTAGGACACTTAGGTTGCTTCCATGTCATGGCCACTGTGAATAACGCTGCTATGAACAGCAGTGTGCAAATATCTTTACGGATATAAGTTTTCAAGTCTTTGAGGTAAATATCCAATAGAGGGATTGCTGGATCTTATGGTAGATCAATTCTTAGTTTTTTGAGGAATCTTCATACTGTCTTCTATAGTGGCTGTACCAATTTGCAGTCCCACCAGCGGTGTATGATGGTTCCTATTTCTCCATATCATCTCCAACATTTGTTATTACTTGTCTTGTTGATTATAGCTATTCTAACAGGTGTGATATGTTATCATATTGTGGTTTTGATTTGCATATCCCTAATAGCTAGCAATGTTGAGCATATTGTCAAATATTTGTTGGCCATTTGTATGTCCTCTAGGGAGAAGTGTCTGTTCAAATCCTCTGCCCATTTTTTGATTGGATAGTTTGTTTTTTTTGTTGTTGTTGTTGAGTTGTATGAGTTCTTCGTATATTTTGGATATTAAACTCTTATGGGAGGCATTGCTTGCAAATATATTTTCCCATTCAGCTAGCTGTATCTTTACCTTGTCGATGATTTTTGCTGAGCAGAAGCTTTTCAGTTTGATGCAGTCCCACTCATTTATTTTAGCATTTACATCCCTTGACTTTGAGATCAACTTCATAAAATTTTCTTTAAGTCCAAGGTCCTTCGGTTTCATTCCTGTTTTCTTCTATGCATTTTATTGCTCCAGGTCTTATATTCAGGTCCCTAACCCATTTTGAGTTAATTTTGATGTGTGCTGATAGACAATAGTCCAGTTTTATTCCTTTGCAGGTGGCTTTCCAGTTTTCCCAACACCATTTATTGAAGAGGCTTTCCTTTCTCCACTGTAAGTTTTGGCTTTTTTGTCAAAAATTATTTGCCCATATAAATATGAATTTACTTCTGAATTCTAGATTCTGTTCCACTGGTTAGTGTGTTTGTTTTCTGGCAATACGATGCCATTTTGATTACTGTCGCTTTGTACTATAATTTGAAGCCAAACAGAATGATGCCTCCAGCCTCATTCTTTTTTCTCAGGATGGCTTTGGCAATTCAGGATCTTTTGTTCGTCCATAAGAATCTGATGATTTTCTGTTCTATTTCTTTAAAAAAAAATCGAAGAGATTTTGATGGAGAATGCATGAAATCTGTATAATGCTTTAGGTAACACGGTCATTTTAACTATGTTGATTCTCCAATCCAAGAACACGGAATATCTTTCCATTTCTTTGTATCCTCTCTGATTTCTTTCAATAGGGTCTTGTAGTTGCATTATATAGGTCCTTCACATGTTTCATTAAATTTATTCCTAGATATCATATTCTTTTTGTTGCAATTGCAAAAGGAATTATATTTTCCACTTCTTTTTCTAACACTTCATTATGAGAGTATAAGAACGCTATGGATTTTGAATGTTGATTTTGTATCCAGCAACTTTACTGTATTCCTTATTATTTCTACTTGTGTTCTGGTGGAGTCTTTAGGGTTTTCTATAGAGAGAATTACGTCATCCACAAATAGTGACAGTTTGATTTTTGGTTTCCTATTTGGATGCCTTTTAGGACTTTCTCTTGCCTGATTGCACTCACTAGAACCTTCAAAGTATATTGAATAAGAGTGGCGATAGTGGACAGCCTTGTCTTGTTCCTGATCTTAGAGGGAAGGCTTTTAGTTTTTCATCATTAAGTATAATCTTGGCTGAGGGTTTGTCATATATGGCCTTTATTATGTTAAGGTATTTTCCTTCTATATCTATTTCTTTTAACTGTTTTGATCATAAATGGATGCTGTATCTGGTCAAAAGCTTTCTCTGCAACTATTGATATGATAATGTGATTCTTATTTTTTTAATTTGTTTACGTGGTGTATCACATATATTGATTTGCGTATGTTGAACCACCCTTGTGCCTTTAGGATGAAGCCTACCTGATCGTGGTGTATAATCCTTTTCATATGTTGCTGTAGTAGGTATGCTAATATCTTATTTAGGAATTTTGCATAAGTTCATGAGAGATATTGGTCTGTAGTTTTTTGTTTTTTTTTTAATCTTTATCAGGTTTTGGTATCAGGGTAATATTGCCCACATAAAATGCATTGGGAAGTATTGTCTCCTCTTTGATTTTTTGGAAAAGTTTGAGGAGAATAGGTATTAAATCTTCTTTGAATGTTTATTAGAATTCACTGGTAAAACCATTTGGTCCAGGACTTTTACTTTTTGATGGTTTTTTGATGATTGGTTCAATTTCCATACTGATGATTGGTCTATTTAGATTTTCCAGGTCTTCTTGATTCAGTCTAGGAGGTTGTATTTTCTAAGTACTGGTTCATTTCTACTAGGTTATTAAATTTGATGTTATAAACTTTTTTATAGTATTTTTGAATGATTCTTTGTATTTCTGCAATGTCAGTTGTAATTTCCCCTCTTTCATCCCTGATTTTGTTCATTTGTGTCCTTCCTTTTTTCTTTAGTGAGTTTAGCCAGGGTTTTGTCAATTTTATTAGTTAACCATTTCAAAGGACCAGCTTTCCGTTGCATTTATTTTTTCTATTGTATTTTTTGTTTCAATTTTATTTATTTCTGGCCTAATTTTGATTATTTCTTTCCTTCTGCTGACTTTAGGATTCATTTGTTCTTCTTTTTCTAGTTTTTTTAGATGAAGCGTTAGGATGTTTATTGGGTCTCAATATTGATTTTGGAGACAGGCCTGTAATGATATGAACATTCCTCTTATGACCGCTTTTGCCATGACCCAAAAGTCTTGATATGTTGTTCTATCATTATTATTCATTTCTATGTATCTCTTGATCTCTCTTTTTATTTCTTCTCTGACCCAGTTGTTCTTCATTAGCATGTTGTTTAATCTCCATATATTTGTGGTTATTCCTGCTTACTTTTTGCAGTTGATCTGTAGTATCAAAACATTATGATCAGAGAATATGATTGGTATGATTTCAACCCTCTTATATATGCTGAGGCGATCTCTGTGTCCCAGTATGTGGCCAATCCATAAGAATGTTCCATGTGCACTAGAGAAGAATGTATAAGCAGCTGTTTTGGGATAGAAGTCTCTGTAAATGTCAATTATGTCCAGTTGGTCTAATGTGTCATTTAAGGATGTGATTTCCTTATTGATTTTCTGTTTGGATGATCTGTCCATATCTGACAGTGGGGTATTTAGGTCCCCTACTACAATAGTGTTTTGGTCTGTTTCTCCCTTTAGTTCTGTTAGTAATTGCTCTACATATTTCAGGGCTCCCTGATTGGGAACATAGATATTAATAAGTATTATATCTTCTTGGTGCATGATTCCCTTTATCATGATGAAGTGTCCCTCAGTATCTTTCTTTACCTTTTTTATTTTGATATTTATTTCATCTGATATTAGTACCGCTACTTCCACTTTTCTCTGAATACCATTTGCTTGAAATATCATTTTCCATCCTTTTTCACTTGGAGTCTGTATTTGGAGTTGAGATTTGTCTCTTGGAGGCAACATATGGTTGAGTTTTATTTTTTATCGGTGAGTTCAGTCCATTTACATTTAGGGTGAATATTGAAATATGAAGTCTTCTTATAGCCATTTTATCTGTTACTTTCTGGCAGCTTGGTGTTTCCATTGCTTCCTTGTTATTTTGTTTCTGTTTTTCTTTATTTTGGTTGGCTTTTGTGGGTTTTCCTTCTGGTTCTTCTTGTTTTATGTTGTATACTTCAGTCCTGAATCTCTGGTGTGTGGTTACCATTACAAATATGTGAAGGATAGTTATATATATACAGTCATCCATTTTCTTCTGCACGTGACTTATCTCCATTCCCCTTTGCAAATTTTGATCTTTGAATTCTCCCCTTTTCTGTCATTTGTTGTCTCAATCTGTCGCTATGTATGGTGAACGTTTATTACAATCTTGCTATAGCAATTCTTTTCTTATTATTTAAGCTTATAAAGTCCTGTTCTTAGTAAGGGTTGCACTCCTCTGCTTCTATTTGCCTGATAGTCACCTTACTCCTAATTATGTATATATTTTTTTATCATTTTGTTTTAAGTGAGCTGACCCCTTTCAATATTTCCTGTAGTGCAGGCCTCATAGTGGAGAATTCCCTCAATTTTTGTATGTCTGGAAAGGTCTTCAGTCATTGTTATCTCAATTTGTCTCTATAAATGCTGAACATTCATTACTATGTTGTAACAATTCTCTTCTTATTATTTAAGTTTATAATGCCTTGTTTTTAGTAAAGGTTGCACTCCTCTGTTTCTATTTGCCTGATAGTCATTTACTCCTAATTATGTACTTTATTTTCTCATTTTGTTTTAGGTGAACTGACCCCTTTCAGTATTTCCTGTTTTGCAGGCCTTGTAGTAGAGTATTCCCTCAATTTTTGTATGTCTTGAAAGGTCTTAATTTCTCCTTCATATCTAAAGGAGAGCTTAGCTGGAGACATTATTCTAGGCTGGTGGTTCCTTTCTCTTAATAGTTTAAATATTTGATTCCATTCTTTACTGGTTTTTAAGGTTTGCACTGAGAATTCTGAGGATAATCTAATTGGTTTTCCTTTATAATTTACCATCCTCTCCCTGGTTGCCCTGGGAATTCTGTCTTTGTCATTGATTTTTGATAATTTTAATACAATGTGTCTTGGTGAAGGTCTTTTAGGGTTGAAATTATTGGGTGTTCTGTTGACTTCTTGAATTCCAAGCTCTAGCTCATTCCTTAGATTTGGGAAATTCTTGTCAACTATTTGTCTGATAATGCTTTCTAGTCCCTGCTCTTTTTCCTCACCTTTGATAATGCCCATTATTCTTATGTTTCCTCTCTTGGTGGTATCAGCTAGTTCTTGAATTTCTATTTCATTATTTTTCCTTCTTCGGTTTCTCCCTTCTTCCTTCTGATTTATTTCTAAATTTCTGTCTTCGATATCACTGATCCTTTCCTCCATTTGGTCGACTCTTTTTCCCGAGCTTGCTACTTCATTTTTAACTCTTGAAGTGTGTTCCTCATCTCCAGAAATTCTATTTGTTTCTTTCCGAGGGTTTCAATTTCCTTGCTCTGCTCATCTAGGTGTTTTTTTCAATTCCTGAAATTGTTGATATAACTCGTTTCAGAACTCACTGAAGTTTCTCAGAAGTACCATCCTGAATTCTCTGTTATTTAATTCACATATTTCTATGTCTGTAATCTTATTTTCTGGAGGTTTTCCCCTTCCTTCTGAGATGCCTTGTCACCTTTGTTGTTCCTGGTGTTTAATGGTTTATTTCTCTACCTGGGTGTTAATGGAAATATATTCTGCTTTTTTTCCAGAAAGAAGATTAATTATATAAAGGTCTCTCTTTAGCCTCCTCAAAGAAGGCACTTTTCTTTTGGTTTCCAGTAGGTGGCATCTAAGACTCTTGAATCCCTGCTTTATATAGAGACTTAAAAATGCCTTTTTATTTTCTGATAGATATTTAGTCACACCCACTACTCTTGGTTTCAGTCCTTCTCAGTGTTAGCAACAGTTTTGGTAGCGTTTGCTCAGATTCCCCTGGGGTTCCCTGGTGTTGGGTCTCAAAGGGTATGAGAGGGAGGGGCCCTGCGGGTTGTAGGTTGTGGGCTGCGGCTCAGCCTTGGTTTTTCAACCATGGCTGGTAAAAATCAACTGTTATTTTTCTGCCATTCCGCTTCTCTGCCTTTTGCCCTGATGACTGGGCCCTGCTGCTGGCTGCAGGGAGCTCACACCTTTCCCATGCAGGGCTGTTCAGTGAACTGGCTGCTCCTTCTTTCCTCCCTCTCCTCCTACAGGGAGCTCTGGCAGCTGCTAGAAGCATCTTCTTTATTTCTCCCAGTCCACTTCCCGACACCCGATGTTCTGACCTGTGGTAGCTCTTATGTGCAGATCCCATGCTCAGACATGCTGTTGTGCAGTTTGGGGTTTTTTTGTTGAGTTTTAGATGTTTAGCCTATTGTTGTTTCAAGGGGAGAGATCTGGGGATGTCTCTTACTCCGCCATGTTTCCAAAGATCCTATCCAGAGAATCCTTTTAAGACATGCAGCTGGTAAAGCACACAATCCGCCAGCATAAGTCTGTTTTTCGTGGAGTAATGATGGCAGGAGGTATAGCTGGGGTGTTAAACCCAGTCACAGGGAGATACCTACAATGTGACACTTTAACCTTTGGCATTTTATTTAAAATGTATCTTGTATATGGGCCTTTTTGGGTTAATCTTGTTTGAGATTCTGTGCTTTCTGGCATTGTATGTCTATTTCCTTCACCAGGTTAAGGAGATTTTCCATTACAATTTCTTGAAATAGATTTTCATTTCCTCGCTCTCTCTTTTCTCCTTCTGGTAACACTATAATGCAAATGTTGGCACACCTGATGTTGTCCCAGAGGCCCCTTAAACTATCCTTATATTTTTGGATTCTTTTTTCTTGTTGCTGTTCTGATTAGGTGTTTTCTGCTACTTTATCTTCTAAATTGCTGATTCAATTTTCCACTTTATCTAATCTACCATTAATCTTTCTAAGATATTCTTCATTTCAGTTATTGTGTTATTCCTTTCTGATGGATTCTTTTTATGTTTCTTCCTTCATTTTTATGTTTTCTATCTCTTTGTTAAAGTTTTCACTGAGTTCATCTATTCATTCCCCTAAGTTTGCAGAATATTCTTATAACCATTGTTTTGAACTCTGCATCTGATTGTTTGCTTGTCTCCATTTTGTTCAGTTTTTTTTTCTGTACATTTGTTCTGTTTCTTCATTTGGAACATGTTTCTTTGTATTCCTATTTTGGCTGCTTCCCTGTGTTTGTGTCTATGTATTAGGTAGGGATGCTATGTCCCCCGGTCTTAGTAGAGTGGCCTCATGCAGTAGATGTCCTGTGGAGCCCAGTGTTGCAGTCTTCCTTGTCACCTGAGCAAGGTGCTCTAGATGTATCCTTTGTATTGGTTTTGTGTGCTCTTCTATTGTGGTTGAGACTTGGTTGCTGTTTGCATGTCATTGGGAGGGATTGACCCTTGATATAATTTATTATGAGGACTGGCTACAGTGGAGGGGCTGTTGTACAAGGGCTGACCCTATGGAGCTGGATTTGCTTTAGCTGGGCCCTGGTTCCCATCAAGTCTGAACTTTGAGTGTGTTGTCTTGGGATATGGCTCTGGGTGATGATCTATCTCAGACCAAAGCTGCCCACCATTCATGCAGTGTGGGGCATTCTAGAAGGGTGCCTGCTGCAGGTTAAGTTTAGCTACAGCCTGTGCCCTGCCTGGGGCCACCTGGCATGAGCCACCAAGCAATTCTCAGATGGCCACCATCCCTGCTGGGCTTTGTTGTGCCTCAAGAGTTTAAGCTGCAATCTGAGGCAGACTGCCACTAGTGTTGTGCTTGAGGCTACTTAGCAAGTGGTACTGGGCACATCAAGGCCAAATGCTGCTTGTTTGGACTTTGCGAACCCTTGAGACATTTTAAGAATGTCTGCAGCATGAGCTGAGACAGGCCGTTTATATGGAAAACCAGTAGAAATGGCTTGGGTGGATCACAAGTTGGGAGTGGCAGAGTCTCAGGGAATCATGAGAGTAGAGTGACCAGTATTAGCTAAGTTGATGGAGACTCAGATATGGTGGCCGCTGGGGTCTGCATGCAGGGTCAGGAGGGTTCAACAAAAGAAAATACCCCCTGCCAGCACTTCTGTCTTAGAGAAAGGAGCCTCAGCCTTTGCCCTGAAGCTAGACTCAGTTCTTTCTTGTATTTCCCTTATGACTGTTCAGCTGAGCTGCTGCTCTAGTACTGGAGCTCAGTGTGAGTGAGTTCATCACCTAGTAAGTCCATGCTAAGTCCCCTTAAGAGGAATGCCTGTGACTTCAGCAGCCCTCCGTCTCAGCCACAATCTCTGCTGTTTTTCACAGCCACAAGTTGTGGGGACTTTTATGTCCAGCAGTGGAACCCTGGGTTGAGGAACCAGGCGTGGGGCTGGGACCTCTCTCTTTTCTGGAGAATCTTCGCTGCTGAGATATCCTTCCCGATTCTCAATCTCCTTTCTTCATAACAGTCTTGAGGTGTCCTCATCTGTGTGTCCCAAGTTTAGAACTTCTGTTCAGCTAGACATTAGGTAACTCCCAATTTTGGATGTTCTGTAGTTTAGCTGTAATTTTGATGTGATTATAAGAGGAGGCATGCACAGTGTTTACCTACTCCACCATCTTGACTGGAAGCCCTACTCCACATTCTTTAAAATAATGTAAAACTACTTCTTGATTGTTCAAAGGTCTTATCCACTATTTTTCATTTTTTCCTTTCTTCTTTCCTCTTGGTTTATTTTTGGATAACAATTGAACTTTAGGGGAGAGAAAGGAGAAAACAATCAAGTTCCAACATACTAATTGGAAGAAGTTTGTATTTTTTGTATTTTTTAATTAAAATTCTATTCAGGAAAATTTCCACATTTTCTGTTGCAGAATAGCTAATGCTTGTCAACTGTCCTACTGAGAACAACTAGAATTCCTGAACAAAATGTTTTTGGCTTTTTAAAAATTTATTTGAAGACAAGAAAGCTAACTGGTATTGAAGAATTATGGGTCCAAGAACTGGGAAAACAGAGAAACACCCCAATTAATTCTGCTTTTTAGGCTACTTATCCCCAAGGGATATATGCTTATTTTGGAAGGGGCTATTGACAGCCTGAGAAGCTGAGCACAGTTTATAGGCTTCACCAAGGATGGAGAAGCCTTGTAAACCCTTTATGCTTTCGGTTGAAACTCCAAAAGATTATAACTTCTATTAAGAGTGAGCCAGAAATACTCTGGAACTGTCAGGGACTAACGGTATACTTCAAATACAGTAATCTCAAACTCTATAACTAGATTAGATTGATCTGCCTTATTAGTGTCCTAGCTCTTTACTCAGAAGCAAATGCAAATCCTCTATGGAGTAAGAAGACATTATCCTAAACCTCAAATTATTTTCTATGATGTTAATATACAATGTCCAGACCTCAATAAAAACAAATCAGGCACATGAAGATAATGAGACAAGGTGACCAAAATCAAACAAATTAACAAAATCAAAAACAATAACTGCCTATTGAGATCAAGAAATATAAATAGAAAACATAAACAAACAATGAAAACTAAAAAAATAAAAATTTTAAAACCGAAAAATACAGTGAATGAAATTAAGAACTAAATGGATTGATTTAAGAAAAGATTAGACTGAGCAGAAGAGTTGAATAGAAAAAAGGAATATGTTGGAGTAAATAGACTGAGGAGCAAAGAGGCAAAATAATTTTTAAAATATACAAAAGAATGTAAGAGGTATAAGGGATATGAGAAGTTATAATGCATATGGTAATTGTGTCTCATATGGAAAAGAAAGAGAAAATAAAGCAGAAACAAATTTTGAAGAGATAATAGTTGAGAATTTTCCAAAACTTATAAAAAGCATCAAACCACAGATTTTAAAAGCCCAATGAAATACCAAACAAAATAAGAGAAATTCACATTGTAATGGTTAATTTTATACGTTAACTTGTCTAGCCTACCCTGTCAGTTGTTTTGTCAAACATCAATCTAGATGTTGCTGTGAAGGTATGTTTTAGATGTGATTCACATTTAAATCTAGATTTTGAGTAAAGCTGATTACACTCCATAATGTGGGTGGGCCTCATCTAATAAATTGAAGACATTAGGAGAAAAGGCTGAGATACCATGAAGAGGAAGAAATTCTGCCTCCAGACTGCAACAAAGAAATTTTGCCTGAGAGTCCAGCCTTTGGACTCATGACAGCATCAACTCTTGCTGGAATTTCCAACTTGCTAGCTGGCCCTGAAGATTTTGGATTTATCAGCTCGTATGATCACATTAACCAATTAAAAAAAAATTCTCTTCTCTCTCTGTATTTGTATATCTATGCACCTGTCTCTATTTATGTAGGTAGATAGACAGATATTGATATCTATAGACATATATAGATATTTAAGATAGATCTATTCTATATTTATATATTTTTTTCTCTGGAGTACCCTCTCTGACAAACACATACACTCTGACAATTCTTAACAAAACTGCTCAAAAGCAACAAGAGAAAAAACATTCTTAGAATCAAACAGAGGAGAAGGAAGCAAACACCATGCTAGAAGACTAAATACTTTTAATGTGCAAATACTCCCAAAATTGATCTAAGGAGTCAGTGATTTGCAGAGATAGTCAAGCTGATCTTAAAATTCATATGAAAATGCAATGGCCATAGAAATCTTGCCCCATTCCCCCAAAAGAAAGCTTAGTTAGAGGACTCACAATTCCTTATTTTAAAGCTTATTGCAAACCTACAGTAATAAAGACAATGTGTTACTGGCATAAGGATAGATATATAGATAAGTGGAACAGAATTGAGAGTCCATAAATCAATACATCTATGATCAACCAATTTTTGACAAGGGTGCCAAGACCATTCAATGAGGATAAGAATAGTCTTTTTCACAAATGGTACTGAGACAACTGGATATCCACATGCATAAAAATGCATTTTGACTCCTACCTCACATCATGGGCACAGCCTAACTCAAAATGGATCTAAATGCAAGAGTTATAGCTATAAAATTTTTACAAGAAAACGGGGGTAAATATTTATGACTTTGGATCAGCTCAGATTTTTAGTTATGATACTAAAAGTACACTTAATAAAAATAGATAATTTTACCTTATCAAGATTGAAAGCTTGTGTGCATCAAAGGACATTGTCGAGAAAGTGAAGATAACCTATAAAGTGGGAGGAAATATTTGCTCATGATTTATCTGATAAGAGATTTGTATCCAGAATATATAAAGAAGTCTTACAACTCAGCCACAAAAATACAAACAATACAATTATAAAATTGACAAAGAATCCACATAGACTTTTCTCCAAAGAAGATATATAAATGGCCAATAAGCACATGAAAAGATGTACAACATCATCAGTTGCTAGAGGAATTTTTTTAAAGGAAAATAAGTATTGCTGAGGATGTGGCAGAATTTGTCCCATCATATATTGCTAGTGGAAATGTAAAATGTTGCAGATGCTGTGGAAAACAGTTTGGCAGTTCCTGAAACATAGAGTTACTCGCTATGATTCAGAAATTGCACTCCTATGTAAGTACCAAGAGAAATGAAAACATATATTCACCCAAAAAGTTGTACAAGAATGTTCATAGCATCATTATTCATAATGGCTGAAATGTGGAAACAGCCCAAGTGTCCATCAATTAATGAATGGATAAATACAATATGGTATATCCATATAATGGGATTTTATTTGGCTATAAAAAGGAATGAAATAACAATGCATACTACAGCATGGGCAAATCGTAGAAAATATAATGTTAAGTTAATGAAGCCAGATGGAAGTGGGACAGAGATTTTGGGAATAACTACTAACAAGTATGAAGTTTCAGTTTGGGGTGATGAAAATATTCTGGAATTAGATAGTAGTGATAGTTGCACAACATTGTAAATAAAAACTACTGAAGTATATAACTTTAAATGGTGAATTTTATGATATGTGAATTATGTATCTATAAAATGTAATTATAAAAAGAGTCAACACAATTCCAATTAAACGCCAAGAGATTTTTTTTTTTTTAGTGGAGCTTGACAAATTCAAGATTTATTTTGAAATACTAAGGGCCAAGACTGGTACAGCAATGTTGAGGAAGTTCAGAGGACTTGGTCTATTTTATATCAACACCCATTTGATAATAGCATGGGATTGGACAGACAAATGAAACAGAATGGAGTAAAAAAAAAAAAAAAAAAAAAAGACCTACACATATATATGGACAAAGGAGACACTGCAAAGCAGTGAGGAAAAACAGTCTTTTTAATAACTGTAGCTGGGTCAAGTGGACATTCATATGGAAAATAAAGTAAACTTGGCCCCTTATACCACATGCAAACTGAAATTCCACATCTAAAAATCAAACGCAAAACAACAAAATGTCAACTGGATAACATCACAATCTATATAAATTTCAGGTAGAAAAAGCATTATTAAAGAAGACTGAAAAGTACTAATATAAGAGGAAAGCTTCATAAATATACACTATTGAGTAAATAGCCAAGACAAAGAGTGGAAAAAACTTGTACAAATCAATAGGAAAAATATAGGCAAACTATTAAAAATTAGGTAAGAAGGTGTGAGGTCAGAAGCATGGCAGAATGAGAGATGTCTACAGGTCAGAACTCCAGGGGCGTCAGGTGGTAGACAGCAAGAAACAAAGAAGCTACCTTTGGCAGCCGGAGCTCTCTGCAGGAGAAAGGGGAGGGGAGAAGGTACAGTGGGTTCACTGAACAGCTCTGCTTAAGAGAGCTGGGAACTCCATGAAATGGCAATGCTCAACGATCAGGGCAAAAAGCAGAGAAGGGGAGACAGCAGAGAAGCAACAGCTGATTATTACCAGCTGCAGTTGCAAAACATGAGGCTGAGGCACAGCCCCAATTCCCCAACACAGAGGGCACCTCCCTCCATATCCTCCAAGACTGAATACTACGGAGCCCCAGAGGACTTTGAGCAAATGCTACCAAAACTGTCATTAGCACTGACAGAACTGAGAAATGAGGGTAGGAAGCGTGAATATATTTATGAGGAAAAATTGGTCTATGGCCATACCTCCCTGAATGAGCCCGATCTCATCTGATCTCAGAAGCTAAGCAGAGTTGGGTCTGGTTAGTACTTGGATGGAAGACCACTTAGGAATATCAGGTACTGTAGGTGTTAAAGAAAAATTGAATATTTATAAGAAAAAAATGGCATCACTAAAGGTCTACATAAAATAGGGATCCAAGAGGTTTAGACACCATCTACAGAAAAACAAAACAAAACAAAACAAAACAAACAAACAAACACGCCTTCTTAGCAACAGGCTAAACAGAGACATTTATATAATTATTTTTTCTGGGGGGGGAAAAAAAAAAAGGAAGAATACATTTGTCTTAATGCCCAGGTGGAGAAATACAAGAACTAGCTTACCATCAGGAGAGGAAACATAAGAATAATGGACATTCTCGAAGGGGAGGAAAAGAAGCAGGGATTAGAAAGCATTTTCAGATAAATAGTGGACAAGAATTTCCCAAATCTAAGGAATGAACTGGAACTTGGAATTCAAGAAATCAACAGTACACCCAATTATTTCAACCCCAAAAGGCCTTCGCCAAGACACATTGTATTAAAATTATCAAAAATCAATGACAAAGACAGAATTCTCTGGTCAGCCAGGGAAAGAAGATGGTAACATGTAAAAGAAAACTCATTAGATTATCACCAGACTGCTCAGCACAGACATTACAAGGCAGAAAGGAGCGGAATCAAATATTCAAACTATTAAATGAAAGAAACTACCAGACAAGAATAATGTATTCAGCAAAGCTCTCCTTTAGATATGAAGGAGAAATAAAGACCTTTCCATACATGCAAAAATTGAGAGAATTCTCCACTACAAGGTCTGCATTATAGAAAATGCTGAAAGGGGTCAGGTCACCTAAAACAAAAACAAAAACAAAACATAATTAGGAGTAAGATGACAAGCAGGCAGATAGAAGGAGAGGAGTGCAGCACATTAAAACTTAAAGAAGAAAAGATTTGCTATAGCAAGATAGTAATGAACATTCAGCACATGTAGGGTCAAATTGAGACAACAGTGACAGAAAAAGGGAGGAATCAAAGATCCAAATTTACAAAGTGGAGCAGAGATAAGTCACCTGCAGAAGAAAATGGACAACTGTAAATATTTAACTATCCTTTGCATATTCGTAATGGTAACCACACACCAAAGATTCAGAACTGAGGTATATAACACAAAACAAGAAGATCCAGAGAGGAAACTCACAAAAGCCAACCAAAATAAAGAAAAACAGAAACACAATAACAAGGAAGCAATGAAAACACCAAGCTACCAGAAAGCAAAAGATAAAACGGCTATAAGAAAACCTCATATTTCAATAATCACCCTAAATGTAAATGGACTGAATTCACCAATAAAAACCACAGAGCTGAAGAATGGATCAAAAAAAACCAAAACCAAAACCAAAACCAAAACCAAAAAAACAACCGTATGCTACCTCCGAGAGACACATCTCAGCCTCCAAAACAAATAGACTCCAAGTGAAAGGGTGGAAAATGATATTTCAAGCAAATGGCACTCAGAGAAAAGCAGAGTAGCGGTACTAATATTGGACAAAATAGACATCAAAATAAAAAAGGTAAAGAAAGATACTGAGGGACACTTCATAATGATAAAGGGAATCACGCACCAAGAAGGCATATCATCTAATAATATCTATGATCCCAATCAAAGAGCCCTGAAATATATAAAGCAATTACTAATGAAAGAAAAGGGAGAAACAGACCAAAATACTATTGTAGTAGGGGACCTACATACCCCACTGTCGGATATGGACAGATAATCCAAACAGAAAATCAATAAGGAAATCACATTCTTAAATGACACATTAGACCAACTGGATATAATTGACATATACAGAACCTTTCACACCAAAACAGCGGCTTATGCATTCTTCTCTAGTGCAAATGGAACATTCTCAAGGATTGATCATATGCTGGGACAAAGAGATAACCTCAAAAAATATAAGAGGATTGAAATCATACCAACCATATTCTCTGATCATAATACTTTGAAAGCAGATATAAACTGTAAAAAGAAAGTGTGAAGAACCACAAATACATGGAGATTAAACAATATGGTGCTGAAGAATAACTGGGTCAGAGAAGAAATAAAAAGAGAGATCAAGAGATACATAGAAATGAATGATAATGATAGTACAACATTTCAAAACTTTTGGGACATGGCAAAAGTGGTCATAAGAGAAAAGTTCATATAAATAAACAACCTAATGCTTCATCTAAAAAAAAATAAAATAAAAAAGGAAGAACAAATAAAGCCTAAAGTCAGAAGAAGAAAAGAAATACTCAAAATTACAGCAGAAATAAATGAAATTGAAAACAGAAAAACAATGGAAAAAATAAAAGTAACAAAGAGCTGTTTCTTTGAGGTGGTTAATAAAATTGACAACCCCCTTGCTAGACTTACTAAAGAAAAAAGAGAAAAGGCACAAATAAATAAAATCAAG
>NW_006439189.1:1847994-1850309 GCF_000325575.1 Pteropus alecto
CATACAGTGAAGAAAGGAAAGCCTCTTCAATAAATGGTTCTGGGAAAACTGAAAGCCACCTGCAAAAGAATGAAACTAGACTGTTGTCTATCACTGCAAACCAAAATTAACTCAAAATAGAAGAAGGACCTGAATATAAAACCTGAAGCAATAAAATGCACAGAAGAAAATATAAGAACTAGACTCAAGGACTTTGGACTTAAAGAGGATTTTATGAATTTGACCTCAAAATCAAGGGAAGGAAAAGCTAAAATAAATGAATGAGAGTACATCAAACTAAAAAAGCTTCTACTCAGCAAAAGAAATTGTCAATAAGGTAAAGAGACAAGCATCTGAATGGGAAAATATATTTGCGAGCAACACCTCTGATAAGGGCCTAATATTCAAAATATACAAGGAACTCATACAACTCAAAAAGAGCAAAACAATCAAGCAATCTATTCAAAAACATGGGCAGAGGACCTGAACAGACACTTCTCCCTAGAAGACATACAAATGGCCAAGAAACATGGCTAGCTATTGAGGAAATGCAAATCAAAACCACAACGAGATACCATCTCACACCAGTTAGAATAGCTATAATCCACTGGACAAATAATAACAAATGTTGGAGATGATGCAGAGAAAAAGGAACCCTCATACACTACCGGTGGGACTGCAAGTTACAGAGCTTGCTCAGAATACTAAGAATTGATCTACCATATGATTCAGCAATCCCTCTATTGGATATTTACCCCAAAGACTCGAAAACCCATATCCGAAAAGGTATTTGCACACCGATGTTCATAGCAACATTATTCATAGTGGTCAGGACATGGAAGCAACCAAAGTGTCCTACCATGACTTGTTAAAGAAGTTGTGGTAAATTTATACAATGGCATATTACTCAACTATAAGAAGAGATGAAATACTGCCATTTGCCACAACATGGATGAACTCACGATAATCATGCTAAGCAAAAAAAGACAGAGAGAAAAAGTTGAAAAATCACATGATACCACTTATATGTGGGATATGAATCTAAAAGCAACAAAAGAACAGGGCAAACAAACAAAATCCCGTGGACATGAACAACAGACTAGTGGTTACCAGAGGGTAGGCAGGAGGGTGGAGGGGTGAGGTAGACGGGTAACGGGGGTCAAATATGTGTTGACAGAAAGAAATTTAACTATGGGAGGTGAACACCCATTGTAAATATGTATGTGCCTTACTTTTAAAGTGTACAGCTGAAACTTATTGGATTTTGTTAAATAATGTTACCATAAAAAATAAATAAATTAAACAAACAAAAAATTGTTCACATTTTCAGATAAATTGAACATTATTAAAAAGTGTAGAATGAATAATTTGTGTTATAGTCACACAATGAATAGCATGCAGTAATGAAAATGAGTGAATTACAGTTTCATGTCCAATCACATGGGTCAATTTTACAAATATATGTGTGAATGAAACACACCAGGCAAAAAAAAATAATATATATTGTTAGAGTCAATTTATAAAAAAAATACCAAAATATCAAAATCTGAACTATTACAGTTAGAAATTATGAGTGGTTAAATTCAGAGAAAACTGGAGGAGTAGTGATTGGGAAGGAATAGGATTTAAAGAACATTCTGGGTTATTAATTTTGACTAGGTAAGAGTTACATAGATGCTCTCTTTATGAAAATTCATTTGAGTTTTCATTTCTATTTTGTATACTCTTCTCTAGTTCTTTTAACTTTACCTTAAAAATAAGTAAAAATGAAGCAAATCAACTTTTTGGTTTATATAAAAAAAAATGAAAGCAAAGTCTCAAAATTGTATTTGAACACCCATATTTCCACAATAGCAAAAGGTGGAAGCAAACCTAAATGTCCATTGATAGATGGAAGAATAAACAAGATGTAGTTTGTACATACAATAGGTATTATTCATCTCTAAAGAGAAAGGAAATTCTACTATATGTTACCAAATAGATGAACCTCGAGGACACTATTCTAAGTAAAAGAGGCCAATCACAAAAAGACAAATACTGTATGATTCCACTTATATAAGGTACCTAGAGTAAATAAACTAATAGAAAAAAATAGTTATTTCCAGGGGCTAGAGGCAGAAGGATATGGGGAGTTGTTTAATGGGTATTGAATTGCAATTTTGCAAGATGAAAAAGTACTGGAGACTTGTACAATGTGAATATACTTAATACCTCTAAACTGTACACATCAAAATGTTAAGATGACACATTTTATGTTATGTGTATTTTACAATTACAAATTTAAAAAAAAGATTTAGAAATGAATTTATATAAATAAATTTATTTTAAAAAAGATT